>NW_008600273.1:0-3375 GCF_000691845.1 Merops nubicus
ATGATTCTATGATTCTATGACGATCTCTAAGCAACATAATTTTTTTTTCCTGTGTCCAATTATTTTAGTTTTAGTTTCTTCTTTTCTAGTTGCTTTGTGTTGAATACTTGTTTTAATATCAAAAGTGCATTTAGTTTATGATTTTCCATTTTTTCTGCATCTTCCGTTTTTGAGGAAAGCATAATACAAGGGTATGCCACCAGTGAGAGCATCTGCTTGATAGGTAGGCACAGCTTTGAAGAGGGCAAACCTGGACTTAGTAGCTGGTGAGAAGGGAAAAACGAGAGGACTGTGAGGATTTTGGATATTTGAGAGGAGCCTGTAGTACTCCACAAAACTCAGTAAAGAATGTGCGGAGAAAGGGGACAAGGGAGGAACAAAGGGGGAATAGACAGGAAGGAGTCAGTTGCATCTGAATAGTGTGGGGTTGATATACATCTGACTGAGCTCTGAGCTTGGTGAGCCCAGTCTGTCTTGTCTTCTTCTTAAATCCTTTTTTAACCCTCTCCCTCTGTCCCGCATGTGGGAGTGCTGTGAGGATGAGGTAACAGCACTTGGAGGGGCAGGCAGATCTGCGCTCAGTGCCAGGAACCCCTTACTGGTAGCATCAGCACCTGGAGTGGGTGGGGGTCCTGGCAACAGCTACTGGGGTGGAAATGATGTGTATCCAAAAAAAACAGCTATTGGGGGGATGGATATGATTGAGCAGTAGCACCTCTGGGAAAATAAATTTTAAAAAGATAAAAACACTGCGTGGCAGTGAAGACAAATAGCAGCCCTGTGACCATCAAAGTCAGAGGAGGTGGTGAGGAGATGCTCCAGGCACTTCCCTGCAGCTCATGAAGAGGAAAGGAGTGAAAGAGAGGAACCACCGTGTACCAACCACACCCCTGCCATTCTCCTTACACCACTTAGTGCTGGGTGGAGGAATTGGAACTGAAAGAATGAAGTTCAGCTTGAGACGGGAGGGTAGTAAAGGTGTTTTTTAAGTTTTGTTCCTGAAGTGCTGGGGTTTAAAGCCCCAGCCCTGAATGAGGGTTGACATATGGATGATGTCCACAACCAGGCAATAAACACCCTCCTGATGGTTTTCACTCAGGGTCTGGCCAGGCTTGGGTGGGAACTGATTAGGAGATCACCACCAGCTCCCCCTGCCTTCCACATTAACTTGGAGGTGGGGCAAGAAGCCACCTCTGTAAGAGCTGACTGCTTGCAGTGGGGTTGGGAGGTTGTTTATGTAGTGTGTGAGCTGAGTAGGGATTCTGGCTGTTGGAAGAGCTCCCTGACCTCTCAAAGCAAGTGTTGTTCCCTGGATGACAGGGCAAGACCGTGAGTCTCTCTCTGGGAAACTGCTGCATTATTGGACTCATTGCCTGGCTGATTCCACCTCCCATGGTGTGGTTCCTGAATCAACTTGCTCCACTCTTCACACAATATGCTGTGAGTGAGTTAACTTATTCCTCTCTCCAATTGTTTGGCACCTTGGATTGTCTATGTATGATTTAAGATCAGAGGGAAGGGTCTGGCTGTTGGTCTGCCTGTCAATGATAAGATCTTTCTATATTGGAAAAGCAGTAAAGTTCCTCACTGCACCAAACTGGACCAGCTGGCGAGTAGGAGCAGGTAAGAGGGGCTGGGATACGGGCAGGGGTAGTGGACAGAGAGGTTATGCTGATGCTCCAGGGATCTGTGAACGTCCATGTGAAGACAGTAAGTGTGGGGTGGGTGTGCTTTCACCAGCTTCAATCCTGATGATCTGAAGAGGATTTAGCTGTCTGCAGTTAGGTGAGTCCTGGTGGTACTGTGTGTGGGTGCTGTTGAAGGCAGTGCCTCCTCATGGCAGTGTAGCCAGCCACGTCAGGGTCCTCTGTGTGTTTGTCTCTGGGGTGCACGCTCAGCTGTGCTGCTGGTTGAACCTGCAAACAGAAAAGCAGCAGTTGCATTCATCAGCCTGGGACAGAGAATGGGCTCCAGCAGCCAGGCAGGAGGCACTCCCACATCCAGAGCTGCTAGTGGGGCAACTCTAGCACAGACATTTAGCTTAATCAATAGCTTGAATTGCCATGTATGCAATTACCTACATGAAGCTTCTGACTTACTAAGGGATCACCAGCTGGTGTTTTTTTATCTCCACAGGATCTGTGACCTGTTACATTTTTTTTTTCCATCCAGATAAGTAACAGCCTCAGGTATAAGCTGGATAGGACAAACTGAGCAGCTCTTGCAGCTGAAGGGGCAGGGCAGTGCTGCTGTTCCTCAGCACACTCCTGGTGGCAGTAGTTTGAGACACTTCAGTATGATTGAACTCCTTAAGCCTGCAAAAAAAAAGTGCAACTGCCTGTATTCTGAGCTTTCCATACAACAGAAAATTGGCTACAAATTACTGACTGATAGATCTGTCACTGGAATCTATGCCAGTCAGCAATGCTGCTTTTGCACTAATAATGCTGCTAAGTACTTAAGGGTTCTTTTTAAAACATTGCAAGTTAGTCCTTAATGACAAATCATCATCAACATAATTTTATTCAAGTCTTGCATGGTTCTATTTATATAAAAAGAAAGAAAAAAAAAAACAACCCAGAAATAACTCTCACTTTTTTTCAAAGATCAAAGTGCTTTGAATGACTTCAGATGTAGGCACAGAAAACAAGTCTATCACTCAACACTCTGTTGTCCATCTTTTCTGGACTTGGGCAGGCATTTGTAAGTAAGCATTTTTTACATTTATGTATTTGCAGTATAGCTGAGCAAAACAAACTGCAGCATTTACTTATTTTTTCCCACTTGAAAATGTTCCCAGATATATTTATCCTGCTTATTAGTCCATATACCTTCGTAGAGGAAAAAGTCATAATTTCAGTTTTACTCTACTTGAAATCCAGCTTGAAAATACAGGTTAAAGAGGTGCATAATATACAGTGGCTGCCATCATCCAAGTAAAAGCAAGTGCTCTTAGACTTTCAATGGCTGTAGCTGCTTAAGTGGCAACTTAGCAATTTTTCCTCAGAAAGGAACCTGAAAGCAACTCAAATACTAGTGCTCTCTGCCTAGTGCATGGAGGGTGTGCAGAAGTTGAAAAGAGGGTCTGGAATTGCAAGCATCCTGAGCAGAACTGCCCAGTGAAGTGCCTAGAAGTGCTATCAACAGGCTGTGCTTAAACCCTTTGCCTCCCCAAGAGATCATGACTGCAAAGATAGGCCCTTGTTCACTGTTAAAGTGCCACAGTTCTTCCTGTAAAAGGCAATTATATCTTCTCTTAAGGCACTTAAACATTGGAAAGGAAAATAAAGCAGGGCATTTTGCAATAATAGAGGCTGGAATAAAACAGAATCATGCACAAATTGCATCCTCTAAGCATGTGGAGGAAAAGAAGGT
>NW_008600274.1:0-16048 GCF_000691845.1 Merops nubicus
TCCACACCGCACCGGCATCGCCTCGGCCATCAATAGCGCTTGGTTAATTAATTTGATGGGAACAGCAGGGACCGCACTTTGCATTTAGTGAACTTCCGAGAACTTCCAACCTCATCTTCATAATTGGCCTCATAAATTTGAGGAAAGAGAGACAACCTCTTTGAGTCCTACCAAGTACCTGTAGATTCAAATGCAAGGCAGACAATATATTGTATGCTTATAAACAATAGCAACATTAAGTGGCAACTTAACAGCACTAAAGCGCCAATTTTATTTAATTTTATTGCACAGATCCATCTTCGGCCGCCCCCTCCCTGCCTGGCCCTCTCTCTCCCGCTCTCCCTGCTGGGTTCACCTAATCATGATAAATTCATATTCATTTCCCTGCCTGCTCCGGCGGGGGGAGCAGCTCCCTCACATTCGCCCGGCTGTGCTGCCATTAGCAAGTATTTACTCATCAGTACCAAGGGCCAGTGTTGAGAGACAAACCACCCCCTCTGCACCCTTTTTTCCCCTCCCACCCCTGCCCGAGGACAAGCATGATGGCTAAGGATAGGTGCCCCCCGAGGGTAGGGAGCAGGGTGGGAAGAGCTGCCTAACACTCAGAGCTGCAGCAACTTGGTCCAGACTTTTACCCTGGGGGGCAGAGAGACGCTTGATGGGGGGGACAGGAATTGCCTGAAGCCCCAGTCTGGACCCATCTTGAGGGTGCAGGGATGGTGGAGAGGGAGGGAGGGGCTCTGCAGCAGGAGCTGGGTGCCTGTCCTGGCTCCCTGACTTCCCACTCAGTCTCTAAGTGCTGCTGCATTTGGGTTTATTTTTAATTTTCAGGATGATCAGACTCACAGCCAGGGAGTGAGGGGAGGGGGGTACTGGGGAGGGGGATAGCTGAAGCCCTTTTCTGGGAAGCAGGAACCAGGCAACACCTCATTAGAGATGCCTAAAACCATCTTTGCTCACCTGCATCCACCCTAAGGCCTCAGCACCCACCTCCTCCCAGGCACCCCAGGAGCCCCATCCCTGTACCTTCTTTACACATATGTCATCCTAAGGTTTAGCAGAAGTAGGTGGTGTGCTGGGATAAAGGGGTAGCCAGGTCCTGCCCTGCTGCAAGGGCAGAAGACGGGTCTCAGAGGAACATGAGGCCTAAGGGGATGCCAGGCTAGAAGTAGCCCCTGAGCTGGGGTCTGCAAGCAACTGTGAGGATAGAGATCAGGATTAGGGGCATGAAGAGGAGACTCTGTGGGCCAGCACTGTCCTCTCTGTCCAGGGCAGCAGGGACTGCCCAGCCCGGGTCTGACTCCCAGTAGGCAGCACAGTCCAGACTCCTGTGTTTCTCTCCTTGCACCAGAAGGGAGAACTGGGATCCTTCAGCATCCAGAACGTCACCTCCAGCTGCTGGATGAGCTTCTTGTGTTCCTTCACCTCCTCCCCCTTTGCACCCACCCCAGCTGCATGCAGAGGAGATGGCCCCTGCCCATCCTTGGCCCACCTCGGGGCAGCTGGCCACAGGAGGGCCCTCCGACTCTGCAAACTTGGGCAGGGATTTGCAGGGTCAGAGGGACAAGCAGACATCAGGCCCCTTCAGTCACAGAACAGAGGACTGGCAGGACATCTCCGCCAGCATCCTCCACGATAGGTATGCAGCAGGGCCACCCTCACTGCCATTTTGTGAGGGGTCGGGTGAGCAGTCCTGCTTCCGAGCAGCCCTGGCCCCACGCATCCCTGTGTATGACCCCCCACCCCTCAGCAAAAGCAGCACTAACAGCAGGGCCAGGGCTTTGATGCACTTCCACAGCACCCATTTGGCACCAGGGTGTGAATTGTGTCCCTGGAGGAAGGGGTGACAAAGGGCAAGGAGGTGGGGGCCAGCAGTGTCACATCTCTCCCACCTCCAGCAATGCCTTCAGGACATGGACCTGGAGAGAGAAGCAGCCCCAGCCCTCCAGGAAGAGCTCGCCCTGGCATCCAGAGCTGGAGGCAAGCCTGTGTTCATCAAGGGGCCAAGGTGAGCAGCCCCATGCTCTGTTCCTTGCCTCAGCCCAGGCAGAAATTGGACCATGCCCAGGGCTGCCAGCCATAAGGTTCTAGAAAAAAATCCTTCAGGATCATCCCAGCAGCACAGGAGGGAGACAAAGCCCCCATCCAAGCTCCCTTTGGGGCAGGACTATCCCCAGCCCTGGACAAAGCCAGCTGTAGCCCCACCTAGCCAAGCCTGGCTGACCTCAAGGGTGGGCCCACTCTCCTCTCTGGGGCTGGTCCCTGAGTCCATAGCCCTCCTGGAGACAGAGTGCTGCACCCCATGAAACTCCCAGGCCCTGACTCCTTTGTTCCTAGACCACCCAGTCCGGCCCTCGCTGGCTCTGCCCCAGCCTCTGTCTGCCCCAGCAGCTCCTGTCCCTCTCCAGCTTCTCCATCGACGTTTTGAGCCAACGGTTCTTGCTGCTCATCTCTACAACTCTCTACAACTACCTGAAAGGATGTTGTAGAGAGGTGGGTGCTTGTCTCATCTCACAAGTAACAGGTGATAGGACAAGTGGAAATGGCCTTAAATTGTGCCAGGGGAAGTTTAAGTCAGGTATCAGGAAAAATTTCTTTGCTGAAAGGGTTCTCAAGCATTGGAACAGGGTCCCCAGGGCTGTGGTTGAATCACCATCCCTGGATGTGTTTAAAAGCTGCTTAGATGTGGTGCTTAAGGACATGGTTTAGCAGTGCACTTGGTAGGTTTCGGTGGATGGTTGGACTTGATCTTGAATGTCTTTTCCAATCTAAACCATTTTATGGTCTCCATGTGCTCCCTTGGTTTCCAGGCTGTTCAGATCCTCCTTGGACAACTAAAGCATTTGCATGCTCAGGAGACTGAGCCATGTTCCAGGCACAGGAGACGGAGCAGCAGCCAACTCCCATATACCCTGCTCTTTGATGAAATATGGAAAAGCTGACAGCAATTCCTTCCAGACTTCATGCACAATGAGCTCAGCCCAAGGCTTAGAGCTCAGGAATTGCTCCTCTCTCTGGGCACACCCAGAAGCCACTAAGCCACGTGGCCAGCTGGATGCCGACACAGAGCCAGGTCCCACTCTGCCATGGGAGGATGGTGGCCAGCAACTCCCTGTCCTGAAAGCCAGAAGTGGTGATCCAGCAGCATGAAGGTCTCTACTGCCTTGACCCTGCCTGTAGTGAAAACAGGGAGACAGACCAGCACAGGAGGGACTCCTGGTCAGCCAGAGGGGAGACCAGTCTGCAGGGCAGAGAGCAAAAAGGCAGAGATGCAAAGGAAAAAGAGAGAAAGGATTTATTATACTTCAAAGGCCCAAGACATGCCAGAAGACATTCAATTCCATTAGGTGTGCAGTAGAAATGCTGGGGTGACAACACTGCTGGGGTCAAGGTGTCCCCAGCAAACTCCCCAGCACTACTCCTGCTGCCCAGCAGCCACGGTTGACACTGCAGCAGTGAACTGTGCAAACCCACCAGGTTCAACGCCCTTGTGCCTGCCCTGGCAGCAAACACGCCACTTGTAAAAGACACAGCAGAGTGCAGAGCAGAGGTGGCCAGGTGCCCCCAGGACAAGGGAGCAGAACACCAGGCCAGGCCCAGAGAATGGCCAGCAAGAGCCCCGAGGTCCTGGCACAGAAACGCTCACCACAGTGCTCCTGGGAACCGACGCTGCAGAGCAGCACCTCTGCCAGGAGGAACCACTGAAACACCCGTAACGGAGACAGAGCACTGCCAGTCTCTGGGACACTCAGCTCCAGAATATAAACATAGTTGAGGTTTCTGTGAAATAAAATTCACTCCCCTGGAACTGACAGGGCCAGCCCCATGTACCCGTATACTCAAATACACACACGCTCTCTGGTCAGGGACCAGATGACTCCACAGCTTCCACACATACAAAATGAGAAAGCTTTGCTTTGCCCAAACTAAACTACCTCCTTCCGTTTCTGCACCTCCTGTGCACAACCCCTCCCCTGCTGGGTTACATTCAGTGCTGTTACCTTCAAACCCTCCTAAGCACAGCTCCCTGAGCGAAAGGAGCCCTTGGGGCCATGCTGTGGGGCTCACAGCTCCACACTGGAGGATCCTCGGTCACAGCAAGCCGAGAGCAAGCAGGCAGGTTACACTGAGTCCCTGAGCCTCCTCCAAGCTTTACCTGACACCAGGAGAAGCTGGGGCAGTCACAGCAGCCCGACCCCGTGCAGTGAGACCCACCAGAGGACACAAGTTAGCTCAGACAGAGGAAGGACATAGCAGCAACACAGGTGGATCCTTCATGATTCTGGCAGTAGCAGCTGCCAGCAGCAGTGAGGAAAAGGTCTGTTCCAGGGCCCAGGCAGACCCCTGCTGCCCTTGTGCATAGCTCAGGACAGAGATTTTGGGGTGTCTGTGCTCAGACACAGAGGAAGATGCAACCCACCTTCCCCTGTTCCAAATCACTGGGAGGGGCTGAACCACAAGGCTCTGCAGCCCAGCCTTCTCGAGCCTCCCTGGAGAGAGCCGGGCCAGGGTAGATGATGGGCAGCAAGTCCTTTTTGTAGCCAGGGGCTGCCGGCAGCACCAGGCAGCACTTCCAGCACGGGTCCAGCCTCTGCTGGGTGTTGCCACACAGCTCTGCCAGCAGCACAGTCCCCGGTTTGCTGGGGTATGCTCTGCAATCTGCAGTGACCGCCAGGCAGCACCGGGGCAACCAGCACCCTTCCAAACGTCAGCAGGGCAGTGCAGCGGGCCGAGGGCGCTGGGTGACAACCAAGCGTCACCAGTCCCGTTCTGGGGGCTCCCGGTAAGGCAGCCCCAGCTGAACGAAGACATCTCTCTCGGTGGGGGTGGGCAGAGTACGGCCAGATGCCACCTTGACGCCCCCCGGGCCCCGCACGACGGCCGAGCTGAGGGCGTGCTCCGAGAGGCTCATGCCCTTGGTCTTGGCCAGGGCCCGCATGGAGCGGTTGAAGTGCGCGGAGCCCGTGAAGTAGAGCAGGGCGCAGGCGAACTCCCGGTACGGCACCACGATAATGTCCAGCCGGCGGTGACGCCGGGCTGGCCCGGGCAGGCGGCACACCCCCAGGTACTTCTTCTGCTCGCCGTTGTCCTCCTGACTCACCAAGTCGTCCGTGAGGAAGCCTGAGGAGAAGGAACAGGCAGAGAGGCGCTGAAGGGTAGAGATTGGCACCCCCACCCCGAACTCCCCCCTTGGCGGCCAGCAGCTGAGGGGGCCGGGGGGCTCAAAAAGGGACCCCCCCGCCTCAGCCCCGCCATCCTCAGGCCGGCAGAAGCAGCTGTGCTGAGCTGCAGCAGCACTCCCTGCTTGACACTGGCAGTGGAGCTGCCACTGAAGCAGGACCTGGACCAGGGGCAGTGCTCTTAAGGACTTAAAAGATGTCCTGTCCTTGGGAAAAGCCGCCACCTGCCCTTCAGTGAATGCCTTGCACCTCGCTGCCTCCTGGGCTTGGCCACACGATGAAGAGCTTTGAGCACCACGTGCCTGCCCACAGCCCTCTTACCGCTCCTGCGGAGGCTGTCAAGCAGCTTGCTGAACACCCCACGGTGAGACTGCCCGTCTGGGTGAGTGACCAGCACGTCCACGTCTCCACAGGTGGGCTTCCCCCGACGGTAGGAGCCACACGCCACACACACGAGCCCAGGCTTCAGGGCCAGGGCAGCTTGTCTGACCTCCAAGAAGAGAAAGAGGGATGAGGAATCAGAGATCAGCCTCTTCATACCCTTTCCATCAAGGCAGCAAAGGATCTTGTGCCTGCCTTGCAGCCTGCCCTGCATCTCCAGTGTCTCTACACAGAGCAGACCCTTGGCAGGCATGACAAGCTGCCCCACCATGGAGGCTGGCCTCCCGTCAGGAGCCACCTGAGCCACCGTGGCCTCCACTCAGTCCTGCAAGCACCCAGCAGACTGACACACAATACAGTGATCTACCCCATCAGTCACCAGTTCTTGGGGGCACTGGGCTGGAGCAGGGTTGGGAGAAGCAGGAAGATGCAGCCATGCTGAGGAGGTAAAGTACGGCACAACCTCTGGTTTCTCTGACAGCAGGAGAGCAGTTTTTTAGCTCTCCTGTAGGCCAGGAGGGTGAAGCTCACCAGCCCACAAGGAGAATCAGTTCAATTTGAGATGGTCACAGGTCCTGTTTCAGAAGCAAGGACAGGCTCATAAAGAGTCTTCCCAGCAGGACCCACGACAGCAGAAAATCTACAAGTGTCCCTTGGAGTCCCCTCCTGCCAGGAGCGCTGCCTTTGCAGGAGAGCTGGGCTTCCTGACCCAGAAAAAACACAAATGTCCCAGCAGACCAAACAGATGCCACCGTGTTGCTGCCAGCAATCACACACGTATAATCAGAACCTCTCCTAATACAGCCACCCCCAGGGTGGACCCCAGCTCCTGTTTTGTGCAGAAAGCGCTAATTCTGATGGCTTCATTCATTAAATGCTTAAGAAAGGCTCTGAAGACCTTGGACGGGAGTGAAGTATTATTGGTCTGATTGTGCCAATCACCCTGCTGGCAGCAAATAATTAGGGGCTCAGCAATTCCCAGTGACGAGGCCATCACAGAGGCTGGGGTTCAGGAAGGCAGTGTCCATGCCCACAGCCCCTTGTCCCTCTTGGGGATCATCCTTCATTAGCAAGAGATAAACCCATTAACCTTTGCCCCAGAGGTGCTCCAAGAAGCCACAAGCCTTTCTCATGCGGAGCAAGCCCTCCTCTGGTGTCCTTGCCCCCCTTCTGGCTTTAAATGAAGATTTCTAGAAAACTCCCAGCCCCACCCGAGAGCCTAAAAGCTCCTCAGATCTCACTGTGACAGGCAGCAGAGACAGTGACTAATCCCTCATTCTCTCTCCTGGGCCTGGATCAGAGGTGTGTGCGCATCTATGGAGGCAAGAGCAGTAATCCCATCAAGATAACAATAGACCCACCCCCAAGAGCCAGCTCCTCAACCCAGCCTGCCTGGGAAGGGGACCACTCACCACCAAAAAGGCTAATCCGGCACACGGGACTGACACCCCAGCAGGAGCCTGGCAGGAGTGTATTCTTCGTGGCCAGGCCCTGTGGCCGAGTGACAGGGTCACGCTGGCTGCTGCTTCCATGGTGACCAGAGAGCACAGGGGTAGCAATGACGGTGTGCCCCCTCGAGCTCTCTGCTCACATTAGGGTACACTGGCTTAGCACCCCAGGACCCCCGGTGTCACGGTGTACTAGAGCAAGCAGCACCCATCTGCAGCCTGCATCCCCCTTCGCTCCTGGCAAGGATATCCACGCTCTGCCTGCCCACTGACAGCCAGGTCACAGCGTGCTCACAGCTTCCTTTGGAGAAGCAGCATGAGGGAGACAGCTCACGGGCCTTGGCTGAAACCAAACCGAAGCCTTCCTACAGGACAAAGTAGGTGCCTTTTGTGTCCATGCCCGAAAAAGGGTCCCCCAAGCACTGGCCTGCTCAGAGGAGAGGCTGAAGAGCTCAGCCGCAAGGGGCATTCCCAGGGCAGCGCCAGCAGCGACCCCAGGGCGAGGCCCAGGGTGGGGCTACTCACGGTCTGTTCTATCTCCGCAGCCTCCTCCCGCGGCATGCGCTCCAGGAAATCCGCGTAGTGCTTCAGCCCCACGGCCTGCTGGCTGCTGAGCGTCGCCCTGCCGCGGACCTCGTCCAGCCAGCGTCCGGAAGCCCTAGCGCAGACCGCGCGGTGCCATTCACACGCCTGCCGAGGCTTTGCTCTTCCCACACCTCCACCACGACTCGGGGAGACTGTTCACCCCGCCTCGAGCCCAGGCCACTCACAGCTTCTGAGATCATGTGCAGAGAACACCCGGGGGCCTGGTTTCTAAAAGGGATTTAGGCAAGCCCACTACCCACACACACCTCTGATCTCCACCCCACAACGACTCTGAATCTTAACTAGACCTGACAGAAGGCTACTGTTTTTAAGGCTCTACATTCCTGCAGCTTGAAGGAAAACACATAAACACAGGTAAAGGAACACCACCCAGAATATCCCAAAGAGGGAAAGCCCACATGAACACAACCATATTTTTAAGACAGCAAAGAATCCAGTCACAAGCCAAGCACTACAGGAGACCAGGCTTCATTAGCTCTGTGCTCAGGAGACAAACTGGAAGGAACCCATCCCGTGGGCTGGGCTGCTCCTGTTGGCACAATTACTTCAACCTCATTTCTGCAACTTCCAGACGAGGTGGATGGCTGCTCTGACAACTACAGGAGCTAGCCAGGCCAACAGGCCAGTAACTGGAGGAGAAGCTTTCATGGCCAAGATGTTCTGGTTCAAGCCTGGCTCTTAGCAGTGCTCATTGCCATGAGCGGCATGAGATGAGCTCCATGCAGTGATGCTAACAGAAGAGGCACTGTGTCACTCACTCCTCCTATCACACACCTTTGTCCTCTGCCCCCACCTAAAATCATCTCAGCTGGGTGTACTCCATTCTCCACAAACATACCCCCAACGGGACCCAGCCTCACAGCTCCTCCCATAAAACCAGATTCAAATCTCACCTGTGGATACTGTCTGTAGGAAACTATTTGTGAAAGTAATTCTCCTACACTCAGCAGCTGGCCTCAAACTGTAGTGTGAGAACCTCTTGTCTGAGGCACTAAACTTACCTGCTGGTACCACATCTGAGCTGTCTTGACCCCTGCTCCCCAGATGTTGGAAAACAACTCCAGCACAGGCACACTCTCACTGATGTGATCCAGCTTGCGCAGGTGCCCACTCTCCAAGATCTCCAGGATCTTCTCTGCCATCCGCTTTCCAATCCCAGGGATTTTACAGGCTTCCTAGCAAGAAACCAGAGTTGAAGATTACAGACAAACTGGCGAGCTGCTACCCACTCAGAGCCTGGTTAGCCATTTGATCAGTGACTGTTAAGTGGCAGGACTAGTTCTGCCCAGTGGTCTCCTCTCTAGCCCAGGCTTACACAGGCTACGTTGATTCAATGTCAAGGGGAAAAGGACAAGTGTGCAGAACAGGACTGAAACACTAACACACTGCACAGCTGAGTTCTCACAGTCACTGAGACTCTGATCCAGTTAGTTTTATATATTATCTTGAATGGTGGCCAGTTGCTGGTTCGTAAGAAGAAGGTGAAAATGTCCCTGCATTGGGCATGGGGAAGGCATTTATCTTATGAGTGCTCAGATCTGGCCCTAAAAAGCTCGGACTTCACTTTTCTGCTGTTCTGAAAACACTGCAGGTAGTCAGTGAATCCCAGCTCCCACTTGCTATACAACTTCACCAAAGTCAGCACAGGAAGGAATTCCCAAGGCCTGATGATAAGCTATTCTGTGTACAGAAAGAGGAAGAGATCTGGCTTATAACATAGATAGGATGCTGGGTCTACCTCTCTGCTCCACCACCCTGGGAAGGAGCTTTACCTGGTAGGAGGTCACTGGTTTGTGATAGCTCTTGAGCGCATTGATGGCTTTGGCGTAGCCCAGAGCTCTCCATTTGTCCCCCTGGACAGAGTAGGCCTTTGCCAGCACTTCCAGCTTCTCTGTGATGCACTGGTTGTGATTCTCCTTCTTGCTGTTGGAGGACTGGGCACAAACCCACTTGCTGGCAGGTTGGGCCACTGCAGAAGAGCTGTCACTGGTCTCCTCTGATGATTTCACAGGGTAGCAGCCAGAAATCAATGCTTCCAGATCTCCCTGGGTGACAACAGAATCTTCTCCTTCACTATCTTCATCATCACAGTCTTTCTTTAGGGAGAAGCAGAAAAGCAGCCATGTGAGAATAAATACATGCTTCATACATGTCCCCCTGGCACAGGCTCCTCCCAAGAGTAGGAAGTCGGAGCACTAACGAACCTCCAGGGCATGCAGTGCTCAAACTGCCATCTCCAGAAGTGGTTGGCTATATGCACACCTTAGCTCTTCAGGCCTCATGCTGCTTATGCACCTCTTGAATCTATGAGAGCATCTCACAAAGCACAGGAAATTAGAGAGTGCCGTCCACCTGTGATCCAAGCACACGTACACCTCCTACAGCCAAGCCAGCAAGACCTAGCTGAGGTAAGACACTGGTTAAGTGAGCAGCTGCAGCCAGCAGCATGGTATCACAATGCTGAAGTCCCTGGCTGGGGGAGATCCTGCCTCACTACTCCCACAGGAGAACCTTTCACTGGTCTGGTGGCTGCAAAGACACATCTCTCACATTCAGACTGCACCTTCCACCTCACGATGCAGATGACAGGAGATAGGCACTGAACGCTGTCACAGGCACAAAATCTTAACAGGGTAGTAAATTACAATCCCCTCATTTTGCCCATGGCTATCTGCAAGAGAAAAGGGGGAGGAAGGAATGACACAAAGGACTCCGCATTCCTCAGTGACAGAAGAAAGAACCAATGTATACATTTGCTGATACCCTCAGCATTAGGATGCCTCTGTGTGGACTTAAGAAACAATGAGCCTTGGCTTCAGGTAACGAACAAAAGGGGATAGAAGTGGGAAGCCGCAGAGAGGCTTTGTAGACAGCTTTGCTCACTGGGTCCCCCTCTCTCCAGATGTATAAACACAGGAATCCATGAAGATCCAAGAGCTTCTGTGCTGTGGAAGTAACCCTGAGCAGCACAGGGCTGTTTGACATCAGCTCAGCAATTACATGTGGCACCCAAGTCCTGTTATGACTTTCTGCAGAGCATCAGCCTAATTCACTCAGAGCCATATCCTTACAACATCTGGTTTTGCTAGCCAAGGAGGTCTGGAGACACGATTCCAGCAAGATACAGAGCTGAAGTCTTCAGGCAGAAGAGGCAGGACGTTCCCCCTCTGTAATCTTGTGTTATAACTCTGAAAACTGGGTCGGACTGAGGATTCGATAGACTAAAGGAGTTTTGCTAGCTCTGAAATACAACCCTCTTAAGACACTGTTCCCTCTGAGTGTTCAATCTGAAGTTAGTAAACACCTTAAAATCATTTAAGGAGCATGTCATCCAGCCACAATGCAAACAACTCTGCAGCTGGAGTATGCAATTCCCACCCTCTCGCCCAGCAGTGGCACATAGGTGAAACAACACATAAACCCCCAGTTCTCCACACATCATCAGCAAACCTGAAGGACTCTTTACAACCATATGTACAAAACCAACCAGTCCCCTTAGACTGATCATCTAGTCCAACACCCCTGGATCATCTAGAGTACATCACCCAGGAATACATCCAGGCAGGCCTTGAAAGTCTCCAGAGATGGCGACTCCACCACCCCCCTGGGCAGCCCATTCCAGTGCTCTGTTACTCCCATCGTAAAGAAGTTCTTCCTTATCTTCAGGTTGAGCCTCTTGTTCACCAGCTTGTGACCATTGCCCCTAGTCCTGTCATCAGACACCACTGAGAAGAGCCTGGCCCCATCTTCTTGACACCCACCCTATAGATATTTATAAGCATTACTAAGATCCCCCCTCAGCCTCCTCTTCTCCAAGCTAAACATCCCCAGCTCCCTGAGCCTTTCCTCTTATGAGAAGTGTTCCAGGCCCTTGCTCATATTCATAGCCCTGTGCTTGACCCTCTTCAAAAGTTCTTTGTCCTTCTTGAACTGGGGAGCCCAGAACTGCACACAGTATTCCAGGTGGGGTCTCACCGGGGCAGAGTAGAGGGGGAGGATGACTTCCTTCAGCCTGTTGGCCACGTTCCTCTTAATGCAGCCCAGGATGCCAGTGGCCTTCTTGGCTGCAAGAGCACACTGCTGGCTCATGGTCATCCTGTTACCAGCTAGCACTGCTGGCTCATGGTCGTCCTGTTACCAGCTAGGACTCCCCAGGTCCTTTTCCCCAGAACTGCTCTCCAACAGATCAGCCCCCAGCCTGTACTGATGCATGCAGTTGTTCCTCCCCAGATGCAGGACTTTACACTTGCCTTTATTGGATTTCATTAAATTTCTCCCTGCCCAGCTCTCTAGCCTGTCCAGGTCCCTCTGGATAGCTGCACAGCCTTCTGGCCTGTATTTCAGCTTTACTGTTGTAGCTGGGTCTCAAGAGTGGTTGGTACTCCCTTTAAAGTTAATCTTGTGGGTCCTCCTCTCCTTCCCAGATTCACAGAGTCCTAAACCTGGGACAAGGGACTTTACTGAAGTGTCTACAAATATTGCTTTTGTGCACAGACTAACAGGAAATATCCTTGCTTGAGGGGATTTAAGAGAAAAAAAAAGGCTATAAGGCTTCAGACTCCAGCTGCTGTCTGACCACCCAAAGTAAACACAAGCAGAAAGCAGGGCAGATACCACAGAATCCATAACAGTACAAAAGATCCTTTTGCCTGTTAAGTGTGAGATGAGTTAATAGTGACCACTACTGAATCCGAGTTACAAGAAACAGTAAACATAGAGTAACTGCAAAGGCGATGCAGTTAAGAAGCAGCCACCCCTGCCTAGAGCATGCTGGATGGTAAGTCTGGAAGGAAAAGATCCCCCCACCCCTTATATTCAAGAGAAAGCCTAAAATAAAGGAGCCCTCAGTGGGCTGCCAGCTAGGGAGTGACTACAGGGGGCTGTGAAACAAAATTTGGGATTATGCTAGAAAATGGATGCCAGCGTTACAAGGCAGCTGCTGCTCTAAGAGGTTGGGTGTAACTCTGCTACAGATAGATTTGAATGATGCCAATACCCAAAAAGAACTCAACAAACTCAAGAAAAAACACAGAGAAAGGAAAGAAAGCTAACAGCAGGTCAGAGAAGCTGACTCACAGCAGAGGCCACTAGTCACCCAACACAGATATTTTAAGCACACAACCACAATCGTTCCACTGACAACTTGATCCACTGCACATGTGTCTGAACAGGGTGCTTGCCAAGGAGTGGAGAATGGGTCAGTATGGTTCAGGCAGGAACATGGGATGAAATATCAGAGACAGCTTCCTGAAAGGGAGATATTCTCAGCCAGGATATAGTCTTCAAAAGGACACAGAGGAAATGTGATCACCAGAGTGAGCCTTGGCCTGATCAGAGCAACAGGATTGCTTCAGCTAGAATTGTTCTGACAGGGACAGGAATTTAAAGGGCGTTGTTTCTGCTTTTAACACCTAAAAGGGACAAAGAGAAGCACTAGCCATGTCCACAGCCTAAGTCTGCTGGCACTGATCCACTGAAACAGCCAAACACCTTCCCTTTGCTGAGAAAATCTGGCATTGTATCCCTGCAGGGACGCTCTGATCCAGGAAAAGCAGCATGCAGGAGCTGTTCACAAAGAGAGGGCCTGTACAGAAAGCCTCACCTCAGCCAGGCGCTGCTGTCCAAGGGAGCCCAGGCCTTGCTGCAAGGAATCCTCCACCTCTGCTTCAGTACTTGGTTTCATTGCTCCCTCCTCTGCTGGGGGCTGGATCTCTTCACCATGCAGGACCTGCTGCTTCTGCTCTTTCTGCGGTTCTCCGGCCTCCAGGTACCTGCCGCGGATCAGATGCCTTAGCATAGGAGGAGGAGGACTCCTCAGCCCATGGAAGTTTGACTGAGAAATCCTTCTGCATGTTTTGGGAAGGAGCAAACAACCCATATAAATTATACTCTCTCAGATCACAGAGTAGTTACACAAGTTTTGGCTCAATTCCCCAATTTCCACCCACCTTGCTGACCTGCAACTTCCACTCCTATCTACCTCACTCTTAGACTCTTTCTTCAAAACTTTGCCAAAATATTTTGATCCTAGTCTGTGGCCACCTGCTACTCGATTCTTTATCTACTTTTGTGCCTAGTTGTCAATTCTCCCTCTACTTTTCATCTGCAATCAGTAAGAAACAGCATTTCCTCCCTAACACTATTTTTTTAATCTCCTTGTTAGCAGTGATGGATTAGGAAGGGGGACGTGTAGCTAACTCCTCCTGTCAAACCTCCTCTTAGCGCTTCTGGATTCTGAACCACGTTTTGTTACCCCACAAAATGTCAGCTGATCACAAAGTCACTAAATTTCACAATCTGTATGGGGAAAAGTGATTTCTGAGTCACACCCACAGAAGCTACAAGGAGCTGCAATCTGAGATTTTGAGCAGAGGTCAAATTTTAGTGCTGTGCAGTTTTGGATATAAGTACTGTAGGGCAGAAGGACAGCGTGGCATCTGCATACCTGCGAGGGATGAAGACACCATAGCCAGCAGTACTGAGCAGCTTCTGGTCTCTGATGCAAGCACTTAGCCAGGATGCCTTCACTAGCTGCAGCCCTGAAGGTAGCTTGGTGAATTTCAGGAGCCGAAAGGCCCGATCACAGTCCATGTCCTCAGCCACAAT
The DNA here is from genome assembly GCF_000691845.1 of Merops nubicus. Classification (NCBI taxonomy): domain Eukaryota; kingdom Metazoa; phylum Chordata; class Aves; order Coraciiformes; family Meropidae; genus Merops; species Merops nubicus. Next base: position 14,222 of record NW_008600274.1, read on the forward strand.
GACATGCGTCACCTCCGAGGAGAACTGTCTGTGTACAACGCCCCCATTCTGGACAATCTGCTTGTGGAAGATCTCTGCCCGGGCTTGGCCGATGCCAGCTTGCAACACGTATGCAGTGACTGGTTTCAGCCACCCTGCTGAGGAAAATACAGAGGATGGAGGTCAGTGACAGGGGAAACAGTGTCCCAAACCAGCTATGCTACATATCTCAAGTAGGACTTGATAGCACCAACAATGGCAGGCAGTCTTTCTGGGGCACCAGCTGGACACACCACAGCAACCTGGCCACGGTGTCTAGAGAAAACACATGTGGGGACCAGACATTCCAGCTGTTGGGAGAATGGCACCTCCAGCTTATCAAGCTGAGGTAGGAGCATTATGTTCAACATCGTAGGCATGCAGGACTTACCCCCAGGTAGGTCTGTTCCTTCTGATTTTGAGATCTTTGGGGGGATGCTTTTCCCTGGGTCATCCTTCACCTTCTTCCTCTTGGGAAAAGCTTTGACAATCCCTCCTGGCTCCATAGGCCTGATGGGAAGTTCAGCAGCAACTGCAGAATACCAGTAAAAAAAAGAGATACCGCTTACAACAGTGTTACACAATCACAACAACGTAAGATTCACTCATTTTGTTCACTAACTTTGTTGGTTTGGCATTTAGTTTTTTTTTTTGTTGTGATCTTCCAAAGACGGTTACCCCGAGGGAGGCACCTGGAAACAAGAATTTCAGCCCACAAGGTCAGAAAAATCCAAGTTAGAAAACACCAAAAAGCCACTCAGAAGACCTGCCTGAGCATTTTAGAAACTGCTAAACCCGAGCTCTTACATGAGAAAATATTCAACTACTTTAACATTTTGGAGCTCCTTCCTTCCCAGCCAACAGAATCAACTTTATTTCACAGAGTTTTCTTGAGCACATTCTCATGAAGAGGTAACATCTCTCCTGCCAGACTGAAATCCAACAAGATCCAATCCAGTCACCAACAAGAAGAGATAAAGCAGACGACCAACAACAAATGTTTTGTACAGCCACAGGAGGAAAAGCCCCAGCTCAGCTTCAGTTGAATACAGCAAATTAGTGAAGATTAACTACTCAAGTCCAGTACAGTAACAACTGTAGCCTTACCATCACAAACCTTGCAAAGGTGAACTCTGGAGCTTTAACTATCAGCCCAGACCACCTGGAAGTTCTGCTTTCCACCACAGCCCAGGCAAACACCCGAATCACCATATATCCCAACAGCCCCTTCCACTTGGCTGCAGCATTAAGCCAACACAAACTTGAAGGTTTCCCCTTTGTGCAGCACTTCATATTTTGCATGGAGGTTTCTTACACGTAAGCCAGTAATAAGCTTGGAAGAGCTGAAAATGGTCCCACCTGGCTGAGTAGAACTTCTCCCTGTGGTCACCTTCTCATCCAAGCACTAAACACAGTCCTGTTGAAGACCAGCCTGGAGCCAGACTCATGTCCTTGCTTCTGCAAGGAAGAGCTCAGTGTCAGGACAGAAGAAACACTGCCATGTTTCTAAAACTCAACTTCACAGAAATGTTTCTGTTCTCAGGACATTTTGACCAAAGAAAGCCTCTAGAAAGAGTAATACTTTCTCATACAAGGAAAACACCCACTGCATCAAAAACCACACCAAGCTTCTAGTTGCTTAACCTCTCTTCAAGACTCAAGAGTGTTTTTCCAGGGAGTATTTTAACTAGTCCAACCCGAACCTCATACACCAGGTACCAAGCTTGCCTTGCCAGCATCCTCAAGGCCGCGAAGGCTTCCAGGCCACCAAGACGGGAGGAAACGATTCCCCGAAACCTCGCGGCCGTG
>NW_008600275.1:0-3404 GCF_000691845.1 Merops nubicus
AGCTCCGCCCTGGCACCCAGCTCCGCCCTGGCACTCTACCCAGCCCCGGCACCCAGCCCCACCCCGGCACCCCGCTCCCACCTTGCCCAGACCCCGGGCAGCCCCCGCACACAGAGGGGCCGCCCGCACTCCGATGGGTGTCACGCTGCCACCACCCACAGCCCGCACCCACATCCCCAAAAGCCTACCGGCCAACAGGTCTGCACCCCACTGCCACAGCCCGTTCCTGCTTGCCCCAAACGCAGGGTCACGCGAGTTCAATGCTGCTGGGCTGCTCTGGCCCCCGCAGAGGGCACAAACCACCTGCAGCAGCAAGGACACATCACAGCTGCAGACAAGCTGCTGGAGCTGAAGCACAGTGGGGCAGAGACCCAGCGCCCCAAACTGTCTCTGCTCTGCACAGGGACTGCCAGCAACAGCACCCAGCACAGACTCCGCTGCAGTCTGGTGGTGGTCAGGGCACCTTTTATTCCCAGCAAGGCAGAGCTTCTTCAGCAGTTCAGGGAAAACCCTCATTCCCAAAGTGCACCTGCAAAGCTGGGGGCTGGTACCGCTCCCAAAGCAAAAATACCCATCGCAGCCCCTGGAACAACAGTGACACCTTCCTGGGGATACAGGAGCTGCAGTGCCACCAGGTGAAGCTGAAGGAGGCAGTGGCACTGGAGGGGATGGCAAATTCCAGCCCAGGAGAGGGCTCTGCAGCACAGAAGTCCAACCAGCAGCACTACAGCGGGAACGTGGCAGGCTCATGCCTGCTCTCTGCCTGCCTTCTCCTATCAGCTGATGAAAAGCACACTCGGGCAACCAAGTGCTTCCCGTGCACTCCAAGTGCTCCAGATAAGCGACTTACCAAAAACAAGACACAGTATTTCTAGCCAGGGCCTGAGGCTGCTCCCCAGGATACAAAGCGGAGCCTGGCTGCGAGTCCTCCCAACACAGAGCAGTGGAGAAGAGCACACACCAGCTCCTGATGCTCTCCTGCCTGCTTCCTGGCCAGGCCTTTGGATACCTTCCCATCCAGATAGGACACACATCACAGCCAAGGCTGCCCACCAAGAGCTGCAGCAGCAGCCTGGGAAAAGGAATGCGGCTGAAGGCCAAAGGCAGTGCAGATGGTCTGGCAACTGGATGACGTTCCAAACTCTGACAGAGTGGAAAATAAGATAACCTCTGAGCACGATGTTGGCCAAACCACGTCCAGCTGGACCTCTGACAGAGGTGTGTGCCCAGTCTCCCACTTTCAGGAATTTTGGCCTGGGACTGGCATCTCAGTCTACACTGAAGCACCTCTCTCACCCACCCGGGCACTTACAGCTCCCACTGATTAACATGCCCGAAATAAACTGCACCCTGTGCCATCTCTGTGTCTAAACACAGAGCAGTGTCCAACTGCAGGCACCTGTATTCAAAATCCACGGCTCCATTTTATGCATTTCTTGCCAGGGGTGCTGGTGTGAGCTGAGCGCCTCAGGCTACACAGGAAGGAAGCAGACCCAGGAATTGTTGGGGGGAGTAAAGTCCCAAGTAAGTTTGTTTCAGTTAGGCACTGCTGAACAGTTGAGTGTTCTGAAGCAGAGACATGGATGGAGGGACGTGAGAGGAGCCCACACGCCCAGAAACAGAGTGTGCACACAGCCCAGCTGGCAGCCAGCACCATCCTGGCCCAGGTCAGAACGCCGGGGTCTGGCAGGGAAAGGACGCGGCGCTGCCCTCAGTGCCAGGAGAGGCGTCCTCGTGCCTCTGCCCGTGCTTCATTTCAGCAAGTGGCTCAGCTGGTCCTGTAGGTTTGACGACTGCTCGACGCTGGGGACCAAGCAAGGAGAGGTTCACAGTGAGATCTGCTCTGCAGACTGCGCCGTGCTGCCCGTGCTGCAGAGACCGGACCCGCTCTAGTGCTGACACTGCAGCTGGAGCAGCTCTGGGGCTCCCCAGCCCACCTCTGCGTCCCCACAAGGCACACCTCACTCTCACACCCGTCAGCAGAGAGCTCTGCTCTACACCACCCTCAGCTCCTATCACAAACCACCCCACAGGCTCTATCAGCTTGATGAAATAAATTATCCCTTCAAATTCCCATTGCTTCACAATACTGGAACACTAGTCCACTGGGCCAGCATCTGCTTCAAAGGCAGCTACAAAAACCTTTCACCCTGTTTTCTCCCACCCTACTCCATCACTTTTCCCTTTCTATCAACCCACACACATATGCCCCCAGTCCTCCTGGCATTCCTTCAGCTGAATACTCACTTCTTCTGAATTGCTTCTTGCCTAGATGAGAAAAGGAGATAAAAAAAAAAAGCATTAGAAAAAACACCTCAGCAACAGGGTTCATTTTACATTAAAAAAAAAAAGGGCTGTGATCACGGGCTTAAGAGGCCAAAACCCTGGTGTGTTTCCGGACTAAGTCCCAAGAGGGCAGCAGCGAGGCCATAGGTGTGTCACACAGCCAAAGACAGGGCGCCCCCACCCCTGAGCTGTACCGGTGGAGCTGGAGAGGGATGGAAGATCCTAGCTCCAGACTCTTCTCAGCTTTGAGGCAAGAGGGACCGGTCTGAGTGGGCTTCATGTAAAGTCTTTAGATAGAATGCTTCTTTCCATTCTTCAGGTAGAATGGAAAGGGATGAAGGGATCCACTCATCTCCCCAGAAAGAATGTGATGTCCCCTACTTACTGGTATTGTAGGTGAGTGGTTATTATGGCCATTTTCCTTAAACTCTGTGGAGAACAAGACAAAGAACAAATGTCTGATGGAAGTAGTTCAGCAGACTCACAGAGTAAGTTGTCCCAATGCCCCGGGGAGTTCCTCCAGCACAGTCATCACTGTAACTCTGCACTACCTTCGAAATAACACCACCAGTATCTGTCAGCAGCAGCACACTCCCCTCTTCTTTCCCAATAGCAGGCATAGGCACCAAGTTTCAACCTTTGTTTCAACCTATGGCCCCTCCAGCTTTCCATGGAGATGCCACAGCTTAAGGGCTGGCTTAGGCTGCTGGACACTGGAAGTCCAGCAGCACATGTAGGTTTGACAAAGCACTAAACTATTCTGGACACCAGCACTGCTGTCTGAACTTACATGTTCCATTTCCAGGGCCAGTAACATATCTGTATATCTGTCCTTATAACCCTCCTCTGCTCCCATCCACTACAAACACTGTTGCTCTAGCAGATAAACACAGCTTACATCTTCTGAGTGCAGGATTGCATCTTCTTGCATCACCATGTTTCTAGCAGCTTGACCCAGGAGCTAAAAGACAAACGCACAGACAGGGCTGAGCGGCAGCAGCTCTGCATTCCCCGGGACGCTCCTGGCGGTGCTCAGACCTGCACACAAGGCTGGCAGCCCGGGGGACACCGTGCGAGGCCCGTGGGGGAGAGCCGCGGTCCCATGCCCGCCCCTGGGA
>NW_008600276.1:0-5724 GCF_000691845.1 Merops nubicus
CACCGAGGGCGCTCCGGAGGACGACCCCTGGGCTCTCCTGAAAGAGCAAGAGGAACGTAAGAAATGTGTCATTTGTCAAGACCAAACCAAGACGGTCCTGCTGCTGCCCTGCAGGCACCTGTGCCTGTGCCAGGAGTGCACAGAAGTCCTCCTGCAGCAGGCCATCTACCAACGCAACTGCCCCCTCTGCCGCCACATGATCCTCCAGACCCTCAACGTGTACCTGTGAGCCCCGGGGAGGGGTGCCTGGGCTCCTTTTCCCACCAGGTGAAGGTGTCTGCCTCTTGCTGGGAAGCACAACTTCCCAGGGCTGCCCCGAGCAGCTTCCAAAGAACTAAGAATGGTGCTGAAAAGGTTGGGGGTGCCTGCTAGCCACGTTTGCTAAGCAGCTGGACTGTAGCTCTTGCTGTAGAGCACAATAACTGATCTCTGCAGCAGGCTGGAGGACTTTACCTTGTTTTGTTGACAACTTTTGCTGTTTCAGGGCCTGTTGCCTCGAGCCTGCAGCAGTCTGAGGTCCAAAGCTGAGCACAGAGAGATGCTCTGGTCCCTTCTAGCCAAAGCTGAGGGCAGGGTTAATGGCTGGGCCCCCCTGGGAATCACAGGGGCTGGTGCCATGGGAGGGGAGGGGGTTTTCCCTCAAGGTCTGACCAGGAGACTACAGTCAGGTCTCTTGTTTCCTCCTCCCACCATCTAAACCAGGCAGCTCCCTGGGAAGGGAGATGTTTTGAAGGCCCTGGGAGAGCAATGAGCACACTCAAGCTTTTGAGGCTTTGCTGCCAGAGGGCTGAGCCCAACTCTTAGCTGGAGGACCACAGGGTTTCTGGGGTACTTCAAGGATCCCAGGCACTGTGGCTTTGGGTTTTGAGCTTCCTATGCCCCTTGGCAGGACAAGGAGAAGCCCTGGTGGACTCTGGCTCCTTCAGCTGGCTGCAGAGCTGAGCTTTGCTGCTGCTGCCCCACGTCACCTATGCAAGACCAGCAAGCACACGTCAGGTTACCCACATGGGGAGGCCAGAGGGAGTCACCCCTCCTGCAGGGGCCGTGGTGCTGCTTGGGGAAGGTGAGGAGCAGCCAGCTGGGCAGCACATCCAGCCCTGGCAGCAGCAGCACACGTCTGGGGCCATGCTGGAGAACCCTCTGCACATAACACACAGTCTCTCCAGGGCTGTGGAACTGGGTAGTTCACACCAGTGCTTGCTCACTGCTTCCCAGGCTGGACCAGCTAGAGGGAGTAAATTTGGGAGGTGAAGGGACACCCCAAAGCTTATGGGAACCCACTGAGACATTCCAGCTCCAGGCACCACTTCTGCACATCTGTGCTGCAGATGTGCAGCTGGATGCAGGGAGCAGCACCAGGACCATGGCTGTTTGACTAGCCCAGGGTTACACTGTCAGTCTGTCTGGCAGAAGTGTAGCTAGTTTTAGTTAAAACTGTCCCCTGAAGCCTAGTGAGGGCACCTGACCCTGCCTGGGGAGGCCTGGGATGGCTCACCCCAGCTTGGTCAGTCAGCACCATTCCAAGCAAAAACCTTTTCCAGCTGTTTGCCTGAGGTCAGCCACGTGCCACAGCCAAATTTGGCTGGAGCCAGACTGGGAAGTCTTGACTCCTGGACTGCAAGCCAAGAGCCTGAGGGCAGCTGGCATGGTCTTCCTTCTCTGCTCTCCATGATGAGTGATTTAAGCCAAAACAGAGGCAGTGGAGAGGCCAGGCTGTGCTGGGAGACACCCCTGCACTGTCAGCCTGAGCTGTGGCAGGACACTGTGCTGCTGGAGAGTGGCTTTGCTCTGGGCAGCACTGGTTGCCCCACACTGGCCAGGGGCTCTCCCAGCCAGCAGTGGAATCGTGGCCGTGCTCCTGGCTGCAGGCAGCAGTGCTCAGTTGGGACCAGCTCATGGTTTTTGGGGTGCAGTGTTGGGATTGCAGGGGGAAGGACACCTCCCCAGGACTGCCATTGCTCCCCCCAAACCCCTTTGCTATTACACCACTTATTGTTTTAAGGCCTGGGGGGGGTGTTTTTTGTTGCTTGTTTATAAAAGAAGAGAAAGCTTTGCCTTAAGTTTAACTCTTTGCACTATGATACAGAGCAGATTAAAGTTTCCTTCACCAACAGCTGCCTGCTGCCTTGTTCTTGGGAAGGGTTTGCTCTGGGGGGGATGGGGTCTCCCCCCTGCTCACCCCTGAGCTCCAGAGATCTGTCACTCCCCACCAAGGGGCAGAGCTGGAGATGGGGTTGGTGCTGCAGCCCCTTCTGGGCCCAGGAGCAGGCAGAGCCCCTGGGGCAGCTCCTGCTGGCCTGGTGGGCATCCTCACTCCTGATTCAGGTCCCTTGGACCCATTTTGTGAGGAGACTTGGAGCAACACTCTGCAGAGGGGCTGGGACACACCATCTGGCTCTTCTCAGGAGCAGTTCCCCTCTGGTGGAGCAAAACCAAAGGGGTTTGTGCTCAGCTTCTCCAGAGCTGAAGCTCCCCAGGGCCTGAGCAGCCCAAAGCAGAGGTCAGCCTGACCACCCCAGGGCTGGAGGCAGCACCTGAAGCCCTGGGAGCTGTGGGGCAGGAGGCAGCTCAGTCTCTCCTCCCAGAAAGGCTGGGACAGGCTCAGCCTCCCTGAGCTCCTGTCGAGCAGATGCATTTGCTACACAATGAGTTGCTCCCTGGCCCTGAGCTGAGCTCTTGGCAGGTTGCTGCCTGCTTTTAAGCACCCTCTAGCTTCTCCAGCATCCTTATAAATTGTTTGGAAAAATGTTTTGGGCTCCTGATGGGCAGAGACCCCAGGAATTCTGGCTCACCCTGCTCTGAAGTCACCTGCCTTGGCAGGGCCACACAGGAAAACCAGCTAAATTTAACCAGGATGAAAACCCCCGTGGGGAGAGGGGGGATGGTGGGGAAAAGACCTATCTGCTGCAGGAGCACAGCCCTGCCAGGCACAGGGAGCCTGGCTGGAGAAGGATGACAACAGGGGAAACTGAGGCACTGCCCAGCCTTCCTCTCTTGCCCCCAGGGTGTGTGAGCAGAGGCAGGCTGGGCACCCTGGGTGCTGCAAAGCTGCCCAGGGCTGATGGGCAGAGCCATGGCTGCCCTCTGGCACCGTGGCCTCCCCTGCAGGGCTGCAGGGCCTGGGGAGGGGGTTGGGCAGCAGCAGCAGGGCTCAGCCCAGCCCCCAGCACAAGATGTGGGGGGCCCCTGCTCCAGAGCTCGCTCAGCAGCCTCACACATGAGCTGAGCGGGCTGGTCTCAGCCCATCAGGAGCTTTCTCCCTCCCCCAAGGGGGGGAGGAGGGTGATGCTGCTGGGTTACTCCAGTTTTGGAGCAGGGGGGCCAGCAGCTTGCTGAAACCAGGGACCCCAAACCCTGGGAAAATCCCCTTTGTCAGCCCAGCTGCAGCATCCCAGCCTGGCTGGCTGACAGCAGGAGGGGCTGAGGGGAGCAGGTGACAAGCAGCAGCAGAACCACAGGGGGGCTTTGGGCTGCTCCCACTCACCAGCTCTGCTCCCTCATTAGCAGCTCAGCCCAGGGAGCCACAGAGGCAACCCCAGCACCTCAGAGCTGCAGTGCTGAGGCCTCAGGGGCAGGGAGGGACAAAGGGTGGCCAGGACATCACCCCCCTCAGCCCCCTGCACAGGCAGGGGCAGCCACAGCAGGTTCCACAGGGCTGTGGCCTGTTGAGTTCTGGATTTCTCACCTCTCTGGGCAGCCTGTGCCAGGGTCTGATCACCCCCACGGAGCAGGATGGGCAGTGCTGGATTCCCTCCAGTTGATCCATGTCTTGGGCTGGGGAACCTGGCACCAGACCCAGCACTGCAGCTGTGCCTGAGCAGTGGGGAAGGATCAGCTCCCTCCAGCTGCTGGCACTGCTCCTATGGCAGGGTCTTATTTCCTCCAGCCCCTTGTGAGGGTCTCACCAGGGGTTGGCAGGCTGAGAGGAAAGGCAGACACCAAAAGGGGGTGGGAGGCTGAGTGGAAATGCAGAGGCCAAAAGAGGGTAGGACACTCCCATGGGGTGAGAGCACCACACTGTGCCTTGTAGGGGACTTCTTGCCCACCAGCACCCCCAGGACTTTCCCTGGGAGGCTGCTTTCCAGACAGTTAGCCACCAGCACATGCTGGTCAGTGCTCCCTCCTGTCTGCACCCTGTCCTGCCTGCTTCAGTGGCCCCTCACATGCCCACTTCTCAGCAGGCCACCAGAGCCTGCCCAGAACACTGCCCTGGGGGCACTGCCCTGTCTGTGCCCCATGCTGGAGTGACCTTACAGTCCTGTTTGGTTGGAAACAGACTCCCCACTGTTCCCAAGCCCACCCCATCCCCAGCAGGGTGAGGATTGTCCCCTCCCCTGCCACTCCCAGCTTAAAGCTCTTCTTACCAGGTCGGCTGGTCTCCTGGCAGAGGTCACCTGAAGATGACTGGAGAGTGCTCCCTGCCTGTTGTCAGCAGTGAGGGCACTGAACCTGTGCCATAACCACAAGCTTTTGGGTGGAGCAGGAGCCATCCTCCTGCTGCCAGAGTCACCAGAACATCCTGAGGGCACTTCCACTCTTGAATCTAGCGGGTACATGCTCTGCCACCATAGCTGAAGATTTGGGCTCCTGTAGCTGTAGGGTTTTAGAGATGATCCAGCTGATCTCTTTCACAGCCTCTCTGATGCCACACGACCTGCTGACCTCCTCCAGCAGCTCCTCTGTTTAGCAGCACAGCTCCAAGGGGTGCACAACCACACACCACCTCCACCAGCCCCAACAAGAGGCCCTGACTGTGACCTTGGCGTGCCCAGAACGTGCGTGCTGCTCTGAGAAGAAGAGCTGGCACTTCTTTTGTTTGGTTTTAAAATAAAACAAACCACAAAACCTCCCCCCTCACCATCCTGCACAAACCAGCACCTCTCTCAGCTGCACTACAATACCTGGGAGCTCAGCCTGGCTCTTATATAGGCTTCTCCCTTGCACTGCCTAAGGGGTGCTGGCCCCTCCCTAACCTGGGCTCAGCTGGGACAGGGGATTCAAGCCCTCCTTTACCAGGCTCAGCTGGTCGAGCTCAACACAAGCAGCTGGAGCTTACTAAGAACTTGCCAGAAGTCCAGGTCTCCTGTGGCTCTTCTTCCCTTATCCTCTTCCTCATCCTCCCCAGGCAGTGGCAGGCATGCCTGTGTTCCTTAGGGGGTTCCCAGCAGTCCCTCAATGACCCCAAAGTGTCCTGATGACCGAGATTACCTCAGAGAAAGGACAGCCCAGAAGGTGCTGTGCTAAGTGCTATGTCTGTGGCTGCCTCTGTCAGCTGCTTCCTTCCCCATCTTGACACGACCAGAGGATGCTCCCAGCCCCCTCCCCACCCTGTCCTTGTCTGGAGAAAAGTAATTTTCCTCCTCCCAGAATAGCCATCGATCTGCTCTGCGGTGTTGTTTGCCCCTGGGCAGCTCTGCTTACAGAGAAGGCCATCATCAACCCAAACAGACGCTTCCTCTGTAACCCAATCCTGCCCCCGAGGCTGGCAAAGGGGCAGGAGGCTGCAAGCTGGCTAGCAGAGCCCCTCAGCACCCCCAGGGGGGAGTGAGGCTTCACCCCTGCTCCCAGCACCCCCACAGGCTCCTAGGGGTTGGGGGTGACCCTTGGCACCGCCGGGCTGTGCATCCCTTCCTGGCCCCACATACAGGTTGCAGAGCAACGTGCCCTTGGCCCCAGGTCCCTGTGTGGGCAACCCCCTTGGAGGGCTGTGCTGGCCCTCCCCAG
>NW_008600277.1:0-1519 GCF_000691845.1 Merops nubicus
TCTCAGCCTGTCCTCAGCACAGAGATGGTCCCGTCAAGAACCTTTGGAACACGCTTCCCAAGGCAGGTCTTGGTCCAGAGAAACCTCGAGTCCCTCATCAGACCACCCCTGGTCCCCCATAAGCACCATGGGGATGGAGGTGGAGGATGAGGATGATTGAGGGGGTGGGGGTGGTGGAGACAATGAGGATAATAGGGATGCTGAAGCTGTGCATTGAAAATTTATGGCTATTACTATTTTTATTATTAGGAAACAAGTAGCTACTGAGGCTTGGAACACCCCTGGGAGCTGAGCTTTGCTGAGGAGCAAAGCCAACGCCTCATATTTAAAATCTACAGTCAGACCAGGGGGGAAAAAATGGGAGAGAAGGGGCCGGGAAGATGAAAAGCTGGCCACAGCCCCCATGGTGCTCGCCCTTGTCCCTCCCCAGCCCTCACTGGCAGGGCTACGACTGCAGAGCTCCACTTCCCACCCCCCGATGCCTTCTGAGAGGAATGATCTGTGTGAGCAGCAGATGGGTTTGTGCTCCCCCCTTCACCAGCCCGGGGGTCCCTCCCTCCCCGCTGTGCTGTGGTGGCCAAGAGAAGGACTTGCCAAGGGGACAAGGCGTCCCAGGGGATGGGGGGCACAGGATCTGGGCATCTGGCACCTTGGGGCTGGGCGGAGCAGCAGCTCCTCTGCCTGCACCGGGGAGCCAGGGGTGTCCCAGGGGCTCCTGCCTCAGTTTCCCCACCCGGTAGCACCAGGCAGGTTCCTCTTGCCCAGCCCCACCGGGGGTGTCAGGATGAATTTGCAGCCTGGTCTCTGTGAGATCCGTGCCTGGAGAAATGAAGGATCTCTTGGGAGAGGCTTGGGATCCTGGAGCACAGGGGCAAGGGGGAGTTGAGGGGATTGCCAAGAGCCTGGAGCTGGTTTGGGGGGCTGCCCCCATCCCACAGCCCCCTGCCCAGCACCCAGCCCTGCTTCCCACTGCCAGCCTCTGCCAGCTTTCCAGACGTTGGAGCAGAAACCAGCTGCGAGGAAGACAAATAGCCCCATTTTGCATGCTAATGGCAACCCAGCCCCCAGCCGCTTCCCATCAGGCTATTTTTGGGTTTTGCTGGAGAGAAATAAAGAAAAAATCGAATCACTTTTGCCAAACAGTTGGGGTGGCAGAGGGGGGAGGGAGGCTGCAGCGTCCTGGCACTCCTGGCTGGGCACCCTGGCCTGGGCCGAGGGTGAAGCCCATGGGAGCATCCCCAGTGCCAGGGAGGGCTGAGGGACCCCCAGGCCCCTGGCCCTGTGCGAGTGCCCGGAGTGTCCCCATGGCAGGACACCCTGGCACCACTGGCTCTGCAGAGCCCCTCCGCTGGGCACCACTTCCCTGCCAGGGCAGGATTTGGCCCTGGGAAAAGCACCCAGCCCTCACCTGTTTGTGTCACCAGATCCAACCAAACATTCTGTGATTCTTCCCTCTTTGAGTTCCAAACCATCCCCCCTTGTCCCATCCCAACAGCCCCTGCTCAGACGTCCCCCTCCA
>NW_008600277.1:1679-7436 GCF_000691845.1 Merops nubicus
GGACTCCAGAGCTGCCCCAGCACTGCAGGGGGGTCTCCCAGAGCTGGCAGAGGGGCAGGATCCCCTCCCTGCCCTGTGCCCACGCTGCTGGGGGGGCAGCCCAGGCTGGGGGGGGGCTCCTGGCCAGCTCCTCACCCACCACTTGAATCCATCTCATTTTCAGCACCGTGCTGAGGGAAGGCAGGCTGGGCACGTCGGCACCACAACAACAACCACCACCCCCAGGGCTCTCCCGAAGCTGGAAATGCGCGTTTTTAAATATCCCGTGGCAAGAGTGTATCCGCAGGGTGGGCTCAGCAGCAGGGCTCATTCCCAAGCAGTTTCCCAGTTCCTGCCTGCAAAACTCCTGCCTAAAAAAAACCCTGCCTGCAAAACTCCTGCCTTCAAAATTCTACCTGCAAACCTGGAGCAGAAGTGTGAGAAAAGCCTAAAAAAGGGGCTTGTACCTAATCCCTGCCTGCTCGGCTGCTAAATTAACACTTTTGGAGCCTCTTCTCGCTTGATTATCACCCTGTGCCGCGAAATCCTCTGAAGACAGGATGTCCTACTTAGTGAAATCAACTCCCCATTAGGTAAATATACTTCCTGAAGCTTTAATTAGTCCCGTGCAAGGATGAGGAGGGGCCCCCAGGACACGTCTGCAGCATCTGCTCCCCTCTGTGCCCCAGCACACGGCGGGGAGCTTCACCCGAGCCGGCAGCAGGCCGGCGGAGCCGGCAGCAGGCAGGAGCCGAACTCCCACCGCAGCCGGGAGGGAGCAAAGTGCCTCTGAACGGCTCCCCTGAAGCCGTCTTAGATCTCAGGAACAATTAGCAGAAGCTGCTAAAGGGTCTTCAGCACGGAGCTCACACCCTGGGCGAGCCAGACAGCGGAGCTGGCGTCAGCCGGAGATTTGCTGGGAATAATCCCCACGTGGGAGAAAGCCCAAGGGCGTGGGTTGCTTGCCAGCAGCATGCTAATGATGCTACCCAAACAGCCTTCCTTAAAATCTCCTTTTCTTCTCAAGATGTCTAGAGTCAAGAGCTCTTTGAGAGGGACCAACGTCACCCCAAGTGCCCGGTGATTTGGATGAGGTGGGTGGGGAGGGTCCCCACGCTGAGGGCAGCGTGCTCCTGGTCCTGCCTGCTGGTCTGGGTCCATCTCCAAGGGATCAGCTGACAGCAAAGCTGCCCAAGCCCCTCCTGCCTCTGGTCTCCATCGCCCTGGAGCAACAGGGTCAGGTTTGTGGGGTTTTTCTTCTCCCCACCACCCAAGGCATTGCAAACTCCAGCTGTGGGCAGGGCAAGGAGTGAAGGGAAAGGCAGAGGTGAAGGTGAAGGCAATGGTGAAGGCCAAGCAAAGGTGAAGGTGAAAGGTGAAAAGGCCTGCAGAACATCCTCCAAAACATCAGGACTCCCATTTTTTCCCCAGTTCTGCTCTTTCCCATCACTTCTGCTCTCCCCATCCGTGGCTCCTTCCTAAACCCGGTGTCACTTTGCCCGCTCCTGTTCCCCAGACCCGTGCTGCTGAAATGAGTGTGACACAGGGCAGCTCCCTGATCTGCCCCTCAGCAAGAGGTGACAACCCCTGGGGAGACACCAGCTCACCCACCCCCTTGCCCCCCAGCAGGACCAGCTCTCCTGCACCCCGAGAGGCGCAGCTGAAGGACGGGGAGCACCGGGACGCGGGGGCAGCTCTGAGCCTGGCATCCCCTGACCCTTGAACCCCTCCTTTTGCAGCCTGGCCGTGTGGGTGCCCGGTTTCCAGACCCCCCCCCAGCAGCGTGCAGTGGCAATCAGAGCACAGCAAATCCATTCCAGCCCGACTGCTCCTCGCCACGTAAATAATAAATCGGATTCTGTGAGCGGCTGAATGCAGCCAGCGAGCCCTGAAATCGGGCTGGGGGAGAACAGAGGGCTTCAAGCTGCTGAGATGGAGCAGGGCTGTGGTATGGTTGTTAAAGTCCTCATGCTGGTTAGCTGCTAGAGGCTGGAAAAGCTTCCTCAGATGATGGGTTTTGTTTGTGCCTGTGCTGGGCACTGAGGTAGCTGTTGAGCTGGGGTGATGGTGATACCCAGCCTTAGGGGGTGCCTGAGGGGGGGGGGGGTCTGCCAAGTAATTAGTGATAAGACAAGGGGAAATGGGCTGAAGTTGTGCCAGGGGAGGTTTCAATTGGATGTTAGGAAGAATTTCTTTACTTAAAAGAGTGGTGAGGAATTGGCCCAGGCTGCTCAGGGCAGTGGTGGAGTCCCCAGCCCTGGAGGGGTTCAAAAACCACAGAGATGTGGTGCTGAGGGACATGGTTTAGTGCTCCTGGGAGTGTTGGGTTGATGGTTGGACTGGATGATCTTGCAGGTCTTTTCCAACCTCAATGATTCTATGGTCCCTGGTGAGGGGAGCACGATCCGACCTGCTCCAGCTTCACTTCCTAATGGAGAGCAGATGGAGCTGCATGAAACGCTTTTGGCCTCAAAAAATTGCAACACAACCAAAACACAACCCAACAAAAAACCTCAAATAGAAAACCCAAAAAAAAATTGCCTTAATAATGGCAGTTTCACCACGTTTCAGCTGGGAGAGAAAAAGCCTGAGGATAAAAAAAGCCCCTTGGTGCTCGGCATCACTGGGCTGAGCTGCAGCAGGACCAGCAAACCCACCCCCCAGCTCGTAACAGCTCGTGAAGATAGAGCAGCTTCTTAAAACGTATTTTTAATTAATTTTTTTCATCCTGGAAAGAGTTAAACTCTTGCTTGGAGTTTTTCCCTCTCTGTGAAGTGGCCGCGTGGATCCCGCTGCCCCGCCGTGTCCTTGCGGCTGCCGCCGTCGCCTGTGTCCTCTCATTGGATTAAGCTCCAAATTCACAATTTCATTTTGGGAAACAATATTAAAAAAAATCCCTCTGTGCTGAGAGAAAGGAGGAGATCCAAGCTATGCTCTCAAATAATTACAGGCTGCCTTGAAAATAACCGTGACGAGCCCAAATCCAATTAGAAGTACATCTAGAGAAACCTCCAAATAAAAGCACCTCCAAAGTCTTAAGTCCCCTCTGTGTCCCAGGGAGCAGAAAACCAGAGAGTGATGCCTCAGACGTCCTCTGCCAGTAAATCCTCCTCCTCAGGAAGGTGCAGCTCTCCTGGGGTGATGGTGAGAGGGTGCCAGGCATGGCCAGGGATAAAGGAGACCATAAGCCAAACCTTTGGTGCCAACTGAAGCCAACCCCCACTCTGCAGCAATGTGGTTTTGGGGCTTTGTTATCAGTGTGAAAAGAACTGATTTTCAGGGAGAGATTTCCACAGCACTGAAGGTTCCCGTGCCCAGTCGAGCTGAGCACCATCCATCACCCCGTGCCAGGCAGGAGGCTTCAGGCACGAAGCTGTTTTCCATTCTGTCTCCCTGCAAGTGCCTCCACAAACTCATTTTAAACTCCTTGCACCAAAATTGGAGGGGGGGGGGAACTGGGAAAACCCCTCTGTGGCGTTTGGTTTGGGAGTGGTGGTCCCCAGCCTGTGGGGCTGTGGGGGTCCCCCAGAACCCAGCACCCAGCCCAGCAGCGGGTGCCAGGGGGGCTTTGCCAAGGTGACATCCCCACGGGGAGGGGACATCCCGAGGCCACCTGCCCGAGCACGGAGGGAGGGTGCTGTTCCTCCCCCCCTGGCTGGGTGCTCCCTTTCCCTGCTGACGAGTGGGTTTCATTAACGAGCAGACAAGCAAAGCAACAGAGAAATTAGCTGCTTTTCTCCTCAGACAAATAACTTCCGTCTGAAGGCTTTTCATCTTCTCCCTCTCATCCTCACAGGGCTGCGGCGGGAGGAAAGCTGATGTTTAATTACTTCCTTTCTCCTCTGAAAAAAACGAACGTGCTGAATCATCCCATCCTTGCACCCTCTCTGGAAGCTGGCACAGGGCGGGGGACGGGGCCCATGGTGACATTGGTGCTCTCCCTACCCACATCTGTATGCATGTGGAAGGGAAATCTGTGGGTCTAAGGATCACTGAGACCAGTGTCCCCAACTTGTCCCCTCTCCACCCCACCAAGGTGTGGGGAAAAGGGCCCTTGGTCTGGGCTTTGAGCTTCCCAAGCTGTATTCTGGGGTTGAGTTCAATGCACAGGTTTTTCCTTCCTGTTCCTTAGCTCGTGTTTAACAGCAGAAGACCCTCAGTCAGACATCAAAAGACCCCAAATCAGACCAAAACCCAAGACAGGGTCAATGGGGCTCTGACAGATGCTCCTCCAAGCGAGGAGTTGGGTTGATAACTCAAGAATGATGCTGGATGCTGTCAGAGCCCATGATGGCCAGAGCGTGGAGCAGGCGTGGGGATGTGTGGGACCACACCAGCTCCCCAGCCCTCCCCGGGCAGCCCAGGGCACAGGATTTTCCTGCAGATCCTTGGAATTACAGGCTGGGGAGCGGCCCAGCCTCCCCTACACCCCACAGCACCATCAGGATGCTGGGCTGGCACCGGAGCTGTTTGCAGACAGTGAGGAGGAAACAAATTCCTTCCCCTGGACACTTAAAACCCTTCCTGGAGAAGTGCAATTTAGTACCAGAAAAATCTGGGAAAGCAAAGGCTGGAGACACCACAGCACTCATTTTCATAACAGCTTGGTGTAGTCTGGACACATTTTCCAAGCAACACGAGTCTTTTCCTGCCAAGGCCAGTCTGTAACCGTATTTCTCTGGGAAAATTTCTTCCATGGCTTAAAAGCTCTGTCTGGAGACACAGGCTGAGGGAGAACTGGGAATTTCACAAGGCTGGGGAACAGGTTTGCTCATTATTTGACAGAGTGGGGTGCCCTCAAGGAGCAGCCTTGCCCTGCCTGCTCTCTGGCAGTGGGAGGGGAAGGAACGATCCCACCAGGGCCAGGGGATTTTCGTGGCAGGCTGTTTGCACATAGCTCGTGGCCCGAAATCCCAGCTCCTCGTGTGGCAGCACGCTTGGCTCACTGAGTGTGGCAGCACCAGCTGGATTGTGGCACCGGTCGGGGGCTTGAGGTCCATCGGAGCAACTCCTGAGCCAGCATCCAAAATTTTGGAGAGCTTGTCTTGATTTAGGGAGCTGAATTGAATTATTCCCAGCTCTACACACACACGCTGCTGCGTAGCCTGGATCCCAGTGGGGTTTATGCCATAGCTGTACCAGCACCAATAAAAGCCACCAAACATCCAGCACGAGGCCATGTGCAAGGTGACGACCACCTGCTTCACCTTTACCCCCCCAGCCCGTGGTGGTCGACGACCACACAGTGTGCTCACCCCTGCCAGAGGTGCCCACCAAGAAGGGAGCATGGGTTTGGACACAGCACCCCACAAGCCTGAGTCTTCCTCATCTTAAAAGAAGAACGAGGGTGCTGCTGAGGGTGCTGCCGGGTGCCGTGGTCGCTCTGTGATGGGGAACACCCTGCAAAGGTGAAACGTGGCACGGGCACCTGCTTGTCCTCATCCTGGGCACCCCGAGCTCCATCCCTGCCTGAGCCCAGCACGGGGCTAACCACAGAGCACACAGCCACCCCCCGGCCCCTCCGGGGCTGCACGGGCTGGGTCACCCCCCCCAAGCACCCCTCCAGGGGGATGCAGGAAAGTCTGGGGAGGAGGGAGCAACCAGGCGTTGTTTCCCACTCTGTGCCCAACACGAGCATGAAGAAAAACCTGTGCAGGGTGCCCAGTGCATGCTGGTGTCCCCGGGATCTGTCCCTCGGGCTGGGGAGGGGTCCGGGGGTGATACCTGGTGGCCTCCAGGCAGGGATACAGTGGGGATGATGCCCACAACCTCCGGGCA
>NW_008600278.1:0-578 GCF_000691845.1 Merops nubicus
AAGCCATGGGGTGAGATGTAAGGATCAATTCTATCCTTTTGTTGTCTAGGTTTTTCTGGGACTGGATGGCATTCTCCGCCACGCCACTGCTGCGTACTGCAATACACACATGCTGCCCCTCCTTCCTCATTTTTCCCCTGCCGAGACTGAGAAGTCTCATGTTTCCCGAGAGATTTCGGTGCCTTGCGATAGATTTTATTAATAATAAATATAACATTAAGCCTGAAACTTCAAGGGTTCTCTCTTTGTGGGATCGGTTCTGCGGTGAAAGAAGCTCCTCTCACGCTTGGTAATCTTTTCACCCAAACAGCCGAAGACATGGAGGATGAAGCCGCAGAGCCGTGCCCGGGAGAGCCACCACAGAGCCAGCGGGCAAAACTGCGCCGCGCTGTGCCAAGACGAACCGGTGAAAAGTACCACGCTAAACCGCGCCAGGCAGAGCTGAGCCAGACCGAAGTGCACCGTGCTGGAGCTCCGAGCCAGGGCCACAACATTGCTTGCTGCACGACCGCTGTGCCTCCTCCCCCCAAGAACTGTAGCTGCTGTACCTCATTTTACAGCCAGTTTCTTAGTTGCTC
>NW_008600279.1:0-1571 GCF_000691845.1 Merops nubicus
TCTCCAGAGGTCCCTTCCAACCCCACCTGCTCAGGCTACCTGGAACTCACCTCTGGGAACAGCAGCACCTGAGAGATGTTCTCCAGGTGCCTCACAGAAGGCTGGGTCTGCTTCCAGGGCTGCCCTGCCAGGCCCATCAGGACCCTGTAGGTCATGGAATCATTAAGCTTGGAAAAGACCTCCGAGATCATCAAGTCCAACCATCAACCCAACACTCCCATGGCCACCAAACCATGTCTCCAAGTGCCACATCCACACGTTTTCTGAACCCCTCCAGGGCTGGGGACTCCAGCACCTCCCTGGGCAGCCTGGGCCCATCCCTCACCACTCCATCAGGGAAGGTCACAGAGCTTCACTAGCAGAAAACCAGGTGGCTGATTCTGCAGCACTGGCCTCCAGCATGTCCTGGAGATCCTGGCTCTTTCCTAGTGCTCCCAAGTGCCACTGTGGATCTCCTGACCCCTCTGACTGCCTGGAGCCTGCTCCTCATCCCCTGCCCCGTAGGGAGAGGGGCTGCTGGCCCATTCCTTGCCCTGCAGCTTGCTTGGGCAACCCGGGGCCACGAGGTGGGTTTCCTCATCCCTGTGCACGTGTGGTGAGATCCACGAGTGTTGTACCTCAAGCTGCAGCTCTTCGTTAGCATCTCTCATGCACCACTTGCTAATGACATCACCCTTTCACCACGCACCCGCTCTGCTGCTAATTGCTCACAGCAAGATTTGTTTAACTAAACATGCTTTTAAAGGCTACGTGGTTCGTATCCTTAAACATCCTCTTTAGAGACCTGTTGGTTTGCTGGCTGTCCTCTGGGCAGGTCCTGGGCAGGTTCTGCTGCCTCTCTGGATGGCAGAGATCCATCTGCTTTATCCAACACGGCTCTGAGTCACTTGCTACCACCAATAAAATAAGTAGAGGTTGTGTTCTGGGGGCTCATAGCACAGCTTTGCTTGAGGAAGGTTGTCCTCGTTTGCTCCAACACACAATCTGTTGTCTCTATGATTTTGCCAGTAGAAAGGTGTTTGTAGGATCAATATCATCATATGATGGCTTTCAGCAGCCTTGGGCTGGGGTTTGGGGTCTCCCCTGAGCCTCCTTTGCTCCAGGCTCAGCACCCCCAGCTCCCTCAGCTGCTCCTCCCCACACTTGGGCTCTAGACCCTTCCCCAGCTTTGTTGCCCTTCCCTGGCCACGCTCCAGCCCCTCAAGGCCTTGCTGGGAGGGAGGCTGTGAACCTCAGTGACCCCAGGATTCGAGGGGCAGCCTCCCCAGTGCCCAGGCCAGGGGGACCATCCCTGCCCTCATCCTGCTGGCCACACCGGTGCTTACCCAGGCCTGGATGCTGGTGGCCTTCCTGGCCCCCTGGCACAAGGGCATTCAAGGGCCATAAGAGAAAGGAAAAACAGTTTCTGCTTTTATTATTACAGTTTAATACAGTCTTTGATACAGGAAAAGCAGCAAGAGCCAACATGCAAAGCAATTAAAATCATTGGGGACTCCAGACAGGTCACCAACAACTCGACTCGTGTCAGGAACTGCTGTGCCACAGATGCTCCCCCAGGAGCCCCTTTCCCT
>NW_008600279.1:1609-4786 GCF_000691845.1 Merops nubicus
ACAACACCACGAGTCCATGGCAGACACCAACACACGACAGCCAGGAGGAGGGGGCTGCTCTGTGACTTTTGTCTTTTGACAAGTCCCATCATTTCCCTGACTAGAGTCTAGCATGCTCTGAAACCAGCAGCCACCTGAAATCCTCTCCCTGCTGACAGTGAGAAGAGGGATCCTTCAGGAAGAGGTGATGGCTTTGACAGCAATTCAGGAGGTGGAGCTTGGGTATTTGGCTGCAGTTTACCTGCTTCACAGAGCTGGGACTTCTCCAAGTCAACAGGTCTTCTCCATGCACGCGACGGGTGTTTCAGCTCAAGGTTTCCAACAGCGGAGGAGAACTCTTGGCAAACGAGTAGCAGTGGAAGTCCCCATGAAGAAAGAGGTGAGGCCCACCCTCACAGACAGCAGAACAACCCCTCCCCCCAACTCCCTCCCAGCAGTTCAGCTCCAGAGACACTATGTCCTCCTGCACCTCTTCCTCTGGCAGGCCTCCGCCTCCGAGCCCCGCAGGAGCTATCTGAGTCGCTTCCCGACGAGGAGGAGGAGGAGGAGGAAGAAGAAGAAGGCTTCGAGGTGCTACAGTTCATGCTCAAGACCCACCCCAGTTTGTTGTGCAGCACCTGCTTGAGTCCTGGTGGCAAGGGCAGGACCTCCAGCGTGTCCACGTAGTCGGGCAGGAGCTGGCGCAGGCGGTAGCAGCAGAGGTACTGGAGGGAGGTGCAGCTGGCGCAGGACCTGATCACCTTCATGCTGCTCTTGGCCGCCGTGGAGCACACCATGGGGTAAAACTTCTTGTTCTGCAGCTTCGTGGCTGCAACCCCTGCGGGGGGAGAGGGGGGGGACAGAGTCAGAGGGGAGTTCCTGTTCGTTTTGAGGAGGTGACCTCCCTCGTGGCTACGGAGTTGTAGGGGAACGCTGGAGAAAGGGCATTTTGAGATCTACTAAACACCAGATGGAACCTCCTCCTGCTCGCCTCACGCCTTGCTCTTCCCCTTGGCTGGTGTTTTCTCCTGCAGCAGGACCTGGGAGTTGAGGTGAGGCTGCCCTGCTGCCCCCTCCCCAGCCCCCAGCCCCGGGCCCTGCTGGCCTCTCACCGATGCACTTGCGGTTCTTGAAGAAGGTGAGTGTCCCATGCCACGTGTCCAAGTGCACCCCGATGATGGAGCCTTGGCCAAAGCGTGAAGAGAAGTTGGTTTTATCTCCTTTGTGATGCAGGAGCCCTTAAAAACACCAAAAGCAGCATTCAGGGGCAAGCCTGTGCTCCATGGATTCATCCCAACCCCTGTGCTCCCAGTACAGCCTTGCTCGGCGCCTAAACGATCCCCCCACTGCCTGATCCCCACCCTCCCACCCCACAGCAGGTGATGGAAAGGGGCAAGCTGAGGTTCTGCAGCACCCAAACTCCCCAGCAGTGACGTGCAAGTGGCAGTGCCAGCACCCTGGGGGTTCACAGACCAGTTCCAAGAGAACCTTAAAATGCAGGAGAGGTGAGCTGCCCCAAGAGGTGAGATGCTCCGAGAGCTGGGAGCTCCAGGCAGCTGCTCTGCTTGTCCCTAACTCACAGCTCTGGTGGCCTTTTTGGTCCCAAACCTGCTCAAATCATTGAATTCTCAACTCCTAAGGACAAGAATTGTGCCTGCTGGTGGTACCTGTGTAGGACAGTCCCCAGCTGTCCTCATCCTTGCCCAGCAGGCTGCAGAAGGTGTGGCGGTACTTGTCCAGGTTCACATCTGATGTCCCAATTCCCACCATCTGGGAGGCAAGGCCAGGGAGAAGAACACCAGCTAAGCATCACTTTGAGCAGCAAAGCACCACCAAGACTCCACCTCTCCTCTCCTCTCCTTCGCACAGGCCAAACCAGCCAGAGGTTTTGGTGAGGCCAGGTCTGAGGTTTCAGGCTGGAGTTGAAGGCCCCCAGCTCCAGCTGCCTGCCCTGAGTGAGGAGGCCCAGCTGAACTGCTGGAGAAGGTTGCTGGGCTGTTCATAGAACAGTCTGGGTTGGAAGAGACCTTAAATATGATCTAGTTGCAACCCCTTGCCATAAGCAGGGACACCTCCCACTACACCAAGTCCCTTGAAGTGTCATCCAACCTGGCCTCCAGTGATGGAGCATCCACAGCTTCCCTGGGCAACCCGGGTCAGGGTCTCCCCACCCTCCCAGTGAAGAACTTCTTCCTAATATCTAACCTAAATGTCCTCTCTTTGTATTTAAAACCACCTGTCCTTGTCCTGCCCTAACAGGCCCTGCTAAAAAAGTCTGTCCCCAGCTTTCTGAGAGGCCCCTTGAAGTCCTGGAAGGCCATGAGAATGCCTCTTCTTTATGATGTTGTGTGGGACAGTGTCAAATGCTTTGCACAAATCCAGGTAGATGGCATCAGTTGCTCTTCCCTTACCCACCAACACTAACTCCATCAGAGAAGGCCATCAAATCTGTCAAGCACAGCTTGTCCTTGGTGAAACCACACAGGCTGTCACCAATCACCTCATCTCCATGAGTCCCAGCATGGTTTCCAGGAGGATCTGCTGCATGATCTTGCTGGGCACAGAGATGAGACAGCCTGGCCTGCAGTTCCCTGGGTCTTCCTCGTTAA
The DNA here is from genome assembly GCF_000691845.1 of Merops nubicus. Taxonomy (NCBI): domain Eukaryota; kingdom Metazoa; phylum Chordata; class Aves; order Coraciiformes; family Meropidae; genus Merops; species Merops nubicus. The sequence continues at coordinate 4,198 of NW_008600279.1, forward strand.
AAATGGGGATGATATCTCCCCTTCTCCACTTGGTGGGAACTTCACCAGACCACAACTCCTCAAATACAATAGAGAGTGGCCAACTTCACCCACAGGTTCCCTCAGAACCTGCTGCAGAAGCACCTCAGCTCCCACGCCCTCGTGCACCTCTGGGTTCCTCAGATGGCCTCAAAACCCCCTCTCCTACTGCAGGCAGTTCTTCACTCCCTCTGCTCTAGGAACCCCGGGTGTTTCTGCGTGCCCACGAGCCCCTCTGCCCCACGTACCATGTCTGTGCCATAGACAGGGGAGGTCATTTTGATCTCCCAGAAGTGCTGCCCGTCCGCCAGCTCCTTGTTGCCGCGGATGGCGGCGGTGCCGCAGCTGTACTCCATGTGGAAGTTCACCTTGCGGTTGTCGCAGCTCAGCAGGGTGGCCGTGGACTTGTTCAGGTCATCCCACACCCAGTCGAAATCTGAGAGGCACAGAGGGGAGGAGGATGAGGTCAGGAGTTCCCCAAGGAGCGAGCCCTAAGGCAGCTTGGAGAAACCCAACGTCACGGCGGGGATTTTGACTGTTTCAGAGAGTGAATCATAGAATCATAGAATCA
>NW_008600280.1:0-93909 GCF_000691845.1 Merops nubicus
CCAGGTCCCTCTGGATGGCCTCCCTTAATATTTTCTTCTTACTTGTTTTGTTTCAGTGTTAGCATACCACTTCATTTTTTATCCATTGGTAAGTTTTTGTACTTTCGTTTATATTCCTGAGGTGAATGTATGTGAGCTGGTGGGTCCTGCTTGTGCCCAAACCTGGAGACTGCTCTTCCCATCTAGTAACTCCAGCAGTGTATTCAGACTTGTAACCCTTTCTTAATATGAACACACTGTCCTACAGAAGATTACTTTGACACAGCAGAATTGTGTCTCTTAAAATCACAGTCTATTGTAGGAAGTATGTAGAAAATACTATGAATACTCCCCAAAATTTCTGAGGTATACTCTCAGCTGAGATAAGCATTCCTGAAAGCAAGTTAGATTGTGATCCAGAGTCTTGAATAAAAGAGACAGCTGCCTTGTGTGTCCCTGCCTCATGTCTCTTGCTCCTGGTCAGAAGGAAAATGCTTTCCTTCCTCCTCTAATAAATGCAGCCATGTGTATTACTCACAGCGTTAGTAGATGACCAGACTTGCTTTCAGGGAAAATATAGAAACATAGTTCTGGGTTTTAGCATGTGTGTGCTCTCTCTCTCTCTCTCTCTTTTTAAAAGAACATGAGAGTTCTAGAAAGGGTCGTTATGCAGAATAGCTCAGTATATCTGATAACATTACAGCAAGAGTGAAAAATAAAAAAAATCAGTTCTTCAGGCAAAATCTGTATAGCAACACTGAGACTATTACTGGAGTGAAAACAAATTTTGACTCATGCTTTGTCCTGGTTTGGGGTAAAATAGAGCTGGTTCTGCTCAATGATTTAACTTTTTTTAACTCAAGCTCTTCTAATTAACTACTCTGTCTGAAGTTGGCAATGTTCTCACAAACTGTCTGGTTTCAGCAGTGATAAGGCTTCATATTTAGAGTTACTGCCAGGGACTGGTGTGCAGACCAAGGCCACTGCTAAGCTTGGATCCCACACGGAGGGGGGCAGAGAGTACCCCACACCTGCGGGGAAGAGTGGGCAGAATAACTGACCCCAAGATGCACCAGTGGGGTGTTCCATCCCACATCCCTCATAGCCAGTAGAAGCTGAAGGATGGGAAGGTGCAAACCCTTCTGTCGCCCCTTCTGCTTCTTCTTCTCTTCCGTCTGCTGCTGCTGGGCTGCTGGCTGCTCCTGCAGTGGCTGCATCTGAGGAGGACTTCATCCATCCTGCCTTTGATCCCGAGCCCTGTGTTCAGAATCCAGCTCCTGTGCCCAGTCGGGCTGCTCCCCAGCCAGGGGTGATGGTGACGTGTTGCCATCAGGGGGGAGTTGAGTTCAGTACTAGTTTTGTATATATTTGTACATAGTCTATTTTATTATCATTATTACTATTATTATTAGTGGTAGTATTAAAGCTTTTTTGTAATCAACAAGTCTCTCTCCCTTATTCCCTTTCTTTTTCCCTTTCAGGGGTAGGGGTAGGGGGTTAACAGAGAGCATCTGTTACAGTTCTGGGGGTAGCCCTGACCCCAAACCGTGGTATGTTTGAATGAATTTATCCTATATCTTGAAAGATACTTTTAGCCTGCAATTTAGCAGGCTCTTTCACAATTCTGTAACTGGTCTAAAGTGTTACTCTGCTGACTTGACCTACAAAGGGAGGTCAGAAATAAGGCAGATCTGTATTTGCTTCCTACAGTATGCAAACTATGAAGTAACTTACAAATATAAATGAAAAATAGGTTATTAGATAAGTAATAGATTGTACAACAATCTATAGCCCAATGTAGGTCATGTAAGATTCTATATGGTGGTTGGCTTTTTTTTTTTTTTTTCCCCCCCTAGAATTTGTGTGCATTGAAAACATCCCTCAGCAGCTGTCTGGAAGTCTCAGCTTTCAGATAGTTGGCTGTCATGCTTTTTTTGTTCAGTACTTTCAGAATAACAAGTTAGGGTTCCAGTGGCAGTATAGCACACACAAAATCTTGGGATAGTGTAAAGCTCTCATTTAAATATAGCAGTACTTCCAATGCAAAGAAGTTAATATTTCAGTGCGACATGGAAAACTGATGAATGGCAGTCTGTAAGTTCAATTCTCTCTCTCTCTTTGGTTTTTTTTTTTTTTTTTTTTTTTTTTTTTTTTTTTTTTTTTTTTCTGGCAAATATACTACTTCTTTTGTATAGAAAGAAATTAATGAATGATTTTATTCTTCCCCCTTTCAGCCTGCACAAGGTAATTATGTATTATTAATAATGCAGCAGTACAAATGATATTAAATGAACTACATTTGTTAATGTAGATCTTATCCAACTGCTTTTTCCATCGGTGGACTGTTTCTCATCAGGGGGTACTAATTAGCTGTAATATGTGGAAAGGTGGGACAGAAATCCAATCAGATAAATAGGATAGATTTGGAAAAATCTGGGAAGGAAGTACACCATTGAAGATTGTAAATGTATTATTAAGAGGGGAGATGAGAATTTATGCTTTTTTGACCATTTTATGGTCATTTGGAAGCTAGACGGTATCACCTTTTGTTCTACTAGAGCTATAAAGACATAGAATATTTAATTTGTCACAGCTGTAATGCTGTTTTCTTTTTCAGTAATAGAAGTACATATAAATGCTATTTTAGCCTTTGTTATGCTTGTTCTTGCATTTATTCAAACTACTGCGTTGACCAAAACTGTTGATTGTCTATTGGTGTTAAAATTTTTTTTTTAAATAGCTATTTGAATGACAGCTCATTTCTTATAGCTATATTGTCATATATTTAAATGTGGTTATACAATAAATCTACATACATAATACATAGATGTAATGGATTCGATCTGAGTGCTTCTAAAATCAACGGGAAAATTATTGTAGACTTCAAAGGGTGTAGCCTGAGACCAAGTAATTGTTCTTATAGTTAATGTAGAGTTGAGACCTAGTCCATATCAAAATGAAACCAATATAATCTCCTCTGAAAGCAGGTGGTTGCACCTGTGTTCACAAGATAGCCATTAAATTAATCTCATTCATTAGTAGGTTCGCTACACATTTGCGTTGTGTTTCTCATTAGCAGAGTCCAGTGGTTGTTGTATGCTGTGGGACCATTATCATCCGACTGCACCATTTTCTTTTTCTGGCCTTTTTATAGGCAGTGTGTTTTTAGAAATCTTAGAGATACCCTTCCATCTAGAGCACTGTGAAACTAGAAACTTGTTTGAAAACCTGTGGTAGCAAACTTGACCTTGTAGCATGCAGGGTTTTGTAAAGCACCACAGCAGGCACTGCTTAAAGTCCTCTAGCAAGCTGCATCACCTCACACAGTTCTAAAGCTAAAGAACTGTAGGACTTTATATTCCCTCCAGAGTGATGGAATTTGCTTCTCTTCTGTGAAGCCTCCATGCTTGCCCCCTCCACCCCCTGGTAGCAGGTGGGATCGTCAGTCACACCATACCAAGCACCAGTGTGTCCCGTTACCATGAGCTGACGCACAGCGAGGGACGTCTGTAGCAGGCGAGGGAAGCGGTGATGCAGCCCCAGAGCTCAGCCCAGGGGTCCGTCCCCAGCAGCCCTATGGGACTGGGGCGGCTGGGGGGAGCCATCGGTACGGGGTGTGTTGTTAGAGCTGGTAGCCTCAGGGCCAGGAAACTGTGCTTCTTAAAACTCTGCACAGAAATATATAGATTCAGAACTATTTACATTTTAATACAACTATTTCATATAATTAAAGTAAACAGATAAACAGATCAATATGTTGAAACAGATGTACAAATATATAGACAGACATATTGCATGGAAACCTTAATATTTCATCCAATTGAAATAGACTATTCCAAATATGCCCCGAAGGAGTTTTGCTCAAGGCTATGCTTAGGTATAGTCAAAAATTCTCGATAGCTAGTCACGAGGGAAAATATGTTCTCTTACAGATAATTGCTACTGGCAGCTAGAGACCTAGAGAATTTGATGTGCAATAATGTGACCTGACTATGTATTAAACTTTTTTGAAGGACATGCGTAAAGAAATTTTATATGCTTCTCACACACCTTAGTTTTTTTGGTTTTCACTTGCGTTAGCACATTTTTAACAACTTCCCTATGTTTAATATCTGTTACGCTTCATCCTAATAGTTCTTGGCTGTAAAAGATCTTAATATTATGAGATTTTTTTTCAAAACAAATGAGCTTAGAAATGTAGAATGGAGAGGAGACAGGAAGGAGAATAAAGCCCAAGTGACTTGTAAGGAATATGTAAACAAAGGAGAGTTGCATTATTGATGATAGAACTGGAGAAAACGAAACCAGTAAATATTTTTTCTTTAAAAATACATGAGATTAGCTATTCAAATGCTGCTTGTTTCCCTGCATTCAGTTTGAGTGTTGTCTTGTAAGCAAGCATCTACTTTGTATCTATATACCTGCTAGTTAGGGCTCTGTTACCTCTTCAGAAAGCTTTGTAGATGGTTGCTTTTCTATATTAGAAAAGCTGTAGGTTGTATTTTGACTTTTATCCCGTTGGAAAGTACATAGCAATTATAAAAAAAAAAAAAAAAATACTTAAAAACAAATGTCAGGATGGTTTGTTATTAAACTTATCTTTTCCTTTAGCACTGCTTTGTAATATTTGTTTCCCAGTATTCAGTATTATTGCTGAACAATGCTGTATCGTTTGAATTTTCATAAACTGGCAGGAACTGAAAATGAACTTCCAAAAGATACAAAATAATACAACTTCAACAAATATCTTTTATATACCTTATAAAAATCCTTGATATGATCTTGTTTTGTTGTTGGCAGATGTTAATAGACAATAGATACTTATATATTATTGTTCACTGGCCAACAAAGATAAAAGACCGAAATAACTGTCTCCCTGCATATAAACTCCCTTTCTTCCTCTTATTTGTTTAAACCTCATCCCAAATTCCAAATTTAGAACTATAGTTTATACAAGTCACTGAAATTTTCATTTTAGTGATTTTTCCATTATTATTTCTAGTTTTACTTTTTAATACTGTATATTGATATAGACAACAATGCAGTATTTGTAAGTTGTGATCTTTTACTATAGCTTAGAAGTTTAAAACATCATTTGACATTGTTAATATAAAACAATCCTCACTTATTCTTGTAAAAAATACTAACATATAGATTATAGGAACTAAATAGAAAAATGAATTGCACCCCTGTTCCTTCAAACACTTTAAGCTGACCAGTCTAACAGGGTTGCATGACAGTTTTATGGAGATGAAGTCAATACAAGTGGTTTAATGGGATACAGCAAGTCTCTAGTCTTGACCCTACCTTCCTCTGAAGATCATTCTTTGTGTTGTTGCTATGCAATAAGTGCAACATTTGCTATATAATGTTATAATGAGGAATTATAAAATTGTCACACAGTTTTGTCAGGAAGGAAATCCCATGGCTTGATTGTCTCTGGGGTGCAAGTAACTTTGCTCTTTGACTCTCTCCTAATAATACTGCAAAGCTGCTCTATCTACCTTTTGAGACATATTTGAATTAAAAGTTGTTCCATTTGAGCTGTGATGGGAGCATTTTTGAATTCCTTCAGTTCTATGAGAAAGCATCTTCCTGTTGTATCAGTGAAATTGTAAACACACCAGGAGGGACATTTATTTCCAGCTTTCTGCTTGGTGGACATGATCTTGTTGCAGTTGCTGTATCATATGAGGTAGACAGGTGGCATCAGGCAGTTATCAAATAAAAGATGAAGGCAGCAGCAGCAGGTTACGGCCTCGGGCTCAGCAAATACTCAATTCAACTGCAGCAGGCTCAGGCCTGAGGCAGGGCAGTGTAGCTGATTCCTGCAGAAACAAAATCAGCCCTGTTGCCAGTTGCATGGATGTGTGCAACTGGGATGCTACAGAAGCTGTGTGGAGCCGCACAGTCACAGGTCAGCCATGCAGTTTGCAACATCTGGCTTGCTTCTTACACTGAGTTCCCCCAGAAATGGGAATTGGATAATACCTGCTGAAAAACCTATTTACTAAAAGGTGTATTATGAAACCAAGTGTTCTGTTACTTGGAGGATTTTGAGATATTTTCTTTCTGAATGTGGAAAGAGAGACAGATATAAGCAAAGAAAGTGTAAACACAGATGTACTAGATGTCCCAGTTTGGCTACTGACAGCTGCTGAGTGGTCCCATTGGGTCACTGATAAAATCCCAAGGACCAAGGGAGATGAAAACACACAGGATTAGCAGAATTTGTTGCCCATGAGGGAAAGCGTGAAAGAAACAATCCTTTCCATGTGCCTGTAAGGGAATTCAAGCAAACGTAGATTTATCTATTTTATGATGAAAAGTTTTTAGTCCAAAACCCTGCCTGTTTTTCCAGTATTCATCTAATAATTTTCTTTCTCTCCAGAACCTGTGCCTTGATCCTTAAGACTCTTGGATCCTTAAGACTAAAGTTAGCTACAACAACTTTACTACTATACTTTTGAACAGGGAAAAAAAAAAAAAATCCTCCCTTCTTCGAAAAATAAACCAAAAATAAGTATATGAGCAGAACTTTCAATCTTCTATTATTCAAAATATAATATGTATATTCAAACATCAAAAAGAAAAAAAATCCCAGGTCTATTTTGATTTTAACAAGTGAACTTTTAATCACTTCAGAGTAGAGGCAGAACAAGCTATTACCTGCCTGCAGCTACACTACAGAGTCATAAACATTCGGGCTTGTTATTTCTAGCACTGAGAGCTTGAAGTCAATGGGAATTGTTCCATTAATGTGAAGCAACAGATCAATCCCGAGAGCGCAAGTTTCATTCATTGTAAGGTTAGACCTCAATAAAAAAAAAAGTTAAGTGAAATATAATTCATAGAAATCAATTGATGTATTGATCTTCATACGTTGATGTCAAGGGAAAAAAAAAAAAAGGTGCTTATATCCTGCTTTACAGTCTTAAAGTGGATCAAGAATCAGAAGAGAAGGTCTGGCTGGCTCTTCAGAACATTGTGTCGCCTTTACACATGAAGCTCTTTGGAAACCAGTGACTGTACAGCCTGTGAAACTGCTAACTTTAGAACAGCATCCACAGAATCCCCGGGTCACTGTACCAAGAAGTTTTCTCTTTTGCCAAGCATACTTTCAGTCTTTTGAAATGAAATAAATTTGCTTAGCTGAAAATATTTTCTTTTCAGAGAAAACAGCAATAATAAATTCTTTGGTCTCATCAATGACCTCAGAACGTTTGGGAAAATAAAATGTATGAACTTACTGTGTAATTGTATAATGATTTACAGCAGTGACAGACAGCTTGTCTGTCTTAGTTCAGCCATGGATGTGCTTTGCTGTGATTTCTAAAGCAAATGATAATGTCTAAGAATTCAGGGTTGCAGTTCTGAAATATTTTTTAAAAAAATCAATAGGGGAGACAAAAATTTACTACTAAACACCACTTAAAAACTACATGAATGCTGAATAAGCATTTTTTTTTTTTTTAAATGGAGGTTATCCTACATTTTTAAAATAATGCACACCTAACATAGATTGGTATCTTTGAAGCAGATGTCTCCTTGACATGTGCATTCAAGCTGTTTACAGTGACCTTGTAGGGCAAAGCGGTTTTGAAAATTAGTTTTTGCTTCCCAATCTGTGAAAATAATGCTGTAGTGAACATTTAATAAAAGTCATAGCTTCTCATAGCAGCTTATTTCAGCAAAGTAAACTATTAATTAAAATAACAAATGTCAGCTATTTCTCAGTTTGACAGTTAACACAACACAGCTTTTGCTTAGCATGATGTACAGAATGTATGGGAAGTATACCTATAATTTATTTTATCTATGATGATTCACTTCTTATATTTTACTACAGTGATAAATTAGCAAAAAGTTGCAGTTTTCTTAGTGGTGTGAGCGCTTGGGGAAAACCCGTCTGGCATGTAAGTAGTATATGGCTAAAATAGGAGAAAGATGAAATTAGGGAATTTCTGAAGGATGTGAAGCTTTGCAAATTCAAGGAGAAAAATCGTAACCCTTTCATTTGCTTTTTATTTTCAGTTGTCTCTGTTCCACCTCAAGGGGTAGTGGGATGGGAGAAGAGGTTGTGCATTTTATTGCAATGTGTTTTTTGCTTAAAATAGTGGAGGAAAAAAAAAAAGAGTAAGAGAGCTACGTGCTGGTATGAAGCTCAGTGCCACTCAGCAATTGAGTCAGAAGATAGCTGCAATCACATACTCCAAAAAGATTTGATCTGGTGAGAGGGCTTGCTGGATCTTAGCACAAGTCAAAGTAACCCTGAAGGGATTTTGCCCAGTGTTGCCATTTGTTCTGCCAAGTGGTATCACCAAACAGCACAGGAGGAAGCTGTGTAGCTGTGTGTGTATCACCTTGCCTCCATACATCAGCTTTGCAAATGAGCTGAAATAGATTCTCTACGTAATTTTGCATCCTGCTGTGAGTATTTCTGTGGATGCTCCCTGCCTTTGTTGTCCCGGTGGTTTGGAGTAAAAACATGGAAATTAACATCTGAGATCTTGGTTTCCATTCCTGGCTTGCATCTGAACAACCTTCTTAAGCCCGTAAGGGAAACAGATCATAAGTAGCCTCTCATTTTGCAGCTCTGAGCTTTTATGAACCCAGCTTGAGGTGTCTAAGCAATTGTAATTTCAGCTAAAGGCATTACTCGTTCGTACGCACAGAACTGCTTGCTCTCTTCTGTTGGTAGGAGAGCATGCTTTGAAAAGTTTGTCTTTAACCTCTGCCACAGGTTTCTTACCTGCAAGGTGTATAATGTTTATTTTTTCTGTCTGAATGGTTTGTGAAATAGAGATAACTCAACATTTGATATTTTTGTAGAGATAACTGCCCCTCATGGCTGAGAAGGCAAATTGTGGAGACAAGTGAAAAGCCAATAATCAATCTAAATAGGGTGATGGACTTAGAAAAGTCTAAGCACAGATCCAAAAACAGTCAAAGAGCTTGTAAGCCCTCATCTCAGAAGTCATCTTTTTTAAATTTGCTGGTCAGTGACTCGTAAGCATAAAAGTCAGAAATGTGATATACTTGGTGTGTTTCTTCAGGAGCAAAGGCTATTATTTCCTGGAGAACTGTGACTTAATGTGTATTTGTTTGACTGGATGGCTACTTTACTTCTGGGATATGGTTAGGAAAAACACTTCTTTAAATAGTAAAATGAATGGATCCTGCTGTCTCTGATTTTTATTTTTTTCTAAACATGTACTCTGTGGCACAATACTTGCATAGTCAAGGGAAAGAACATCTTATATGAACACATCAAAGTACTGATAGTGCAGCTCTGAAATGTCTCCATAAATAGTTAAGAATGTACCAGCCATAAAGGGAAAAAAAATCCTATTTTAACCATTTTTCTATTTTTTTTTTTTTTTTTTTTTTTATGGAGCGAAGCTGAAATTCTTCAGAATACAGAAATCCTGAATGATCTGCAGCACGACTGCACTCAAAACTGACTGGCTAAAATGTAAAGATTTTTTAAAAAGTGAGTTGCTAGGATTAAATTCATCCCTGTTTCTAAATCAATGGTTCAATGAATCAGGGAGAAAAATCAGAAGCTAGATGTTAATTATAGGTCTGTCCATAGAAAAAACCTTCATCCAGCCTTCAAAAAATACACTGACTGAATTGCAGCTTCTGTGTTACAATTTTATTCACATAGACGTGCTATCACTATTTATAATTTAAATTTTGGCAGGCTCTGGCCTTAATTCTATGCTAAACATTGCATTGAGTAGAATCACTAGCAAAAGGAGTAATGCTACAGCCCTTCCAGATGTAGTTTTCTTTCACTCTTCTCATTGAGCTTGTAAAATGCTGGTTATTTGGCATTTAGAGAAATAAAGAGTGCAGGGAGTAAAAAGCATATTTTTTTTTTTTCCTTTTAGTCATTAAAAATGGCTTTTGTTGCTCTAAAGCCTTGCTTGGACTCATTAGCAAGCTTGAGTAAAGAGATGAATCTTTTTACTGCTGCAATCAATGTAGCTGTAACCGACATACTTTATACGGGAGCACTGACTGCAGTGAAGCAAAGGGGAGTTGGCTGGAAGACTATTGGCAGACCAGCTCAGCAAGAAGAAGCCAGGAGCAGGATACAGCAGAGGAGAGACTTTTTTTGGCAGAAGTTGTTGAAGTTTTCACTGGTAATTTTTGCCTTGTGAGTCTGCAGTCTAGCAGTCTCTTGGAAAGGAGTCACTCAAGGTACTGAAGATAGATACAGATATTCAAGGCTAACTTGAGAACTCAGTAGCAACGGATGTGTCTGCTGAGAGAGATGAATGCCAGTACTTGTAGAAATGACTGGTATTTCTGCTCTCTTCTCAAGGGAAGGCCTTCCTTGTGTTTGTGTTTGCTCCTCTATGGCAGACTTTTTGGGTTTGGGAGGGGAGCGTTTCTCAAAAGCTAAACAACCTGTGGAACTTATGCTTAACAGGCATAAAGTTTGTTAAAATTGTTCAAAAAGGGCAATTTACTAATTAAATAAGTTACAGTTAAATAATGGAGTAAAATTTAGTGAGGTAGAGATTGGATAATGTTTAGGAAACAAATGATTTTACAGAGAAAAGTTATAGTATGTGAATGATCCCAAATAACTCATCTCCTCAAATTGCTACATGTCAGCTAAGCAGCAGAAACTATGTGTCCCCCCCTAACAACTGCAAGGTAAAACATGGTTTGCGGTAAGCTCATTTTTTGAGAAACTACCGGGAAAATAAAAATCCACATTTTCAAAGTCCATGCAGGTGGTTGGTTGCCAGGGCTCGACTATATGGTTCACAGTAGGTCACAATAAATTGGACATGTGTGGATGCCCCGTGTTATGAATGGCATTAAAATCAAACTATTAGGCAAAATCTCACACCCGAAACAGTGGTATAATAGAATGTGTCTGTGAGTGTATTATCTTAAAACATTGGAACTCTGTGAATGATCTCATATAGATTATTTGTCATAGCTGTTGCTCCTGACATTGGTAATGGTAAGATGCTGGTATATGGAACCCTGAACAAATTTACTGTCTGAAGCTTTTCTTTCAGATTTACCCAATTATTCTCAGGACCACATTGGTCCAGATATTACACGACTTTGGTTTATAAGGTGATTCTTTTTCTACAGTGAATGTAAACAAAAATCAGTGTCTGGAGAAGGGCTGGGAGAGAGAAAGTGCTAGAGTCAGAGTGAGGGTCAAGGGTTCTGAGGCAGCTCTTACAGCCCTGTGACCCCACACAGAGTAGAGCCCCAATCAGAGCAGCTACAATGCTGTGTGACCAACTGCAAGTTGTTTGTGCTGGCCACCATCAGCACCACTGGGACACTCGAATGGCTTGTCCTCTACATAGCTAAAAAAGTACAAGTTGGAATTTTTCAAGCTTTAATTTTTACAAAAACTTGTATTTGATGTGTGTGTACACTTTATATATATGCACACTGTTGTGCTGCAAGGGTGTGTTTCACTTGGTGATACTTCTGGCATTTTTGGTAAGAAAGAGTTATGGTTTACAAAGAAAATATGGTGCTCCTTGGAATTCATGGGAAAGTGCAGTCTTGCTGGTCAAATTCTGTACAAAGCAAGTCTGTTCTAATTGTGTCATGCTTTTTATAAAGAGAATACTCTGGCTGTATCAGTGTTATAAGAGCAAGGAGGGAGCTATAATACTGACATGCCTAATACTGCTTTTGCTCTGATCTGTATCAGTATGTGTGTTAGAGTAGGTCAAACAATAAGAACTAGCTCAAACATTTGTCTTTGACATAAATAGAATAAGGCTGTTTTGCTACTTTTCACAGGTTTTAAAATACAGAGTTAATAATGGCTATTACATTGCCTGTTTTCACATGGTATGTTCAATTACCTCTGTGGTGAGGGAGTAAGGAGCTGATATTCCATTTTCATTTCAAGGCATTTGTCATACGCTTTCAGTGTCAGAATTTTGGGTGCTTCTGAGGAGCGACTTCTTTTTGGCTGTGTTTTTCTTCCTTTCTGCATGTGAGTAAGAGCTGAATGAATGGGTCTCTTCAGTTTTCATCTACCTTCTACCTATGAAGACAGTTCTAGTGCAGCAGGATCTCCAAATATTCCTTTAAAATGTTTTGATTGACAAAGTTCTGCATTTCCTATAAACAGTCCTAATATGTAGTTCCTCTGTATGAGAAACTGTGTAGTTCCTCTGTATGAGATTTAGCCAGAACTCAAGTTGTTGGTGGATTGTTTTTAAGCATAAAGCTATTATTGCAGGAAAAAATATACCATTAATAGTAAAAGAAAAATGTACTTATATTTAGTTGATTTTTGAGCAAAAATAGGATTTATCCATTAAGTCCTAACTTCTCAGTAGCATGTGGTACTTAATCAACTGAAAGGTATATAATAGCAATAATTTTTTATCTGAGAAGTGGTTATCTGCTGAGACCAGATCCATAGTATAACAAAATCTAACACACAGTGTATGTATCTTTTGGAAAAAAAACTGACTATACAGTCTACTTAAAGTTATTAACTGAAATTTAGCCCATTAGATGAGATATGAAAGTAGGTTTTCCTAAAGGTGGGACATCACAAAAGATACAGTATTTATAAAGCCATGGCAAGGAATTAGTAAAATCAGGAGGAGCTCAGTGCTTATGTTACTACCTGTAGCCTGAGCCTTGTTCTGTTCAATGAAAACCTCAAGGTGACAAGTAGTGGTCAGCTTTCACCACTTTTTCTCTCTATTTACAAACATGATAACTTTCAGCTCTCTTTTTAACTCACACATGTTAGTGCTCAGAACCAGGTGAAGACAAGACTATTGCTTTAGAAACTGGGATCAAACATTCACTTAGGGTATTAGCCACTGATTTCCTGTGACTGTTTCTAGCAATCAGTCGTAGTGTTCTTTGCGTGATTGACAGAAGAGCTTCTAGAGAGAATTGTTTAAAGTGAATAAAAACAAAATGTTCTTTATGGGATATTGTTATAATCATAGTGGTGACTTTAAAAGGTCCAGCCTCTCAAATGTGGTCACTGATACTGGATTTTAACATGAAGTATGTGATCTTTGGATATTTTATTACAGTATTGCAGACTTGGGCTGTAAGTATTTCCTTAGTGCCTGTGAAAATCAGGCTCTGACTGAAGTGGGAGTGCATGCTGCATCCATAGGTGCTCCTGAGGAGGGACAGGAGATGTTCTTTCCTGTTTTATTACCCATAATTTTATGGTTTCTTAAGGGTGCCTCCTGTAAAATCGGTAGAAACTGCAGATACTCTGCTCTTGCTAAAAGCAGGCTAGGTCTTGATTTGTCTGGGTGCTAAGCACCCTTTGTGCTTGGTGACTCAAAGGCAGCTGTCCTTACTCAGCAGCTCACAAATTTGAGTCATTACTGCAGGTAGGTACAATTGGAAGTACTGGCTCTTTTCCCAGAATGAATCAGGTTTAGCACTATACAGTAGAGAGCTTGTCTTACTCACCCTTTGTCCTCATGCCCACAGACTACTTATATTTAGCTGATATTGCTGGTACAGAATAACTCATTTAGATGCAAGAGCCCAGTCTTCATGCTTCAGCCACTCTAAAAGCTTCCACAGCAAGTAGCATTGCAGCTCTTTTATGGTGAGGAGAGCCCTAAAACTATTTAAAGCTGCAACCATAAATGAAGTGTCTTTCTTGAGAATCACATTTCATAATGCTGGCTAAGTGCTGCTCAGTTGCATTTGGTGAATCGGTATCAGTAGCGCTTGACAGCTGATTACTTACAGAAAGTAAAAGAAAAATCTCATTCCTTTCTCTCTCTTCGATGTTGGTAAAAAAATATTTGTAATGCAACTCTGCTAAACTGGAGAAATGAGGCAAGTCCTACTGCAGAGTGGCTTTTATATTGACTGCTAGATTTAAGGCTATATTGTTGAAAGGGTGAATATCAACAGCTGTAGCTCCTGCCTTGTGTTTTCTCTCTGCTGCTATCACCAGTACTATTATCATCAGCCCAACATTTTTGTCACAAAACACTAGGAAAAGCAAAACTAATAGCATAAAACTAGAGGATGCCACCCACTCCCCCAGAAATTTAAGCACTATATGTTGGCCATTTAAAAAACTAAGGATCATTAGTTTTTTGTAGTCAGTTACTTTTCTCCCATTTTAGAACATAGTTCAGGGACATTATGAACATCTTGAGCTCAACTTTAGTCTATAAAGTGAACTGGGATGTTTTTGTGGAGGCTGCTCACTGTATGGAATAGCTGTCTCCCTAAAAACAGGGAATTTCTGTGGTCAGCATGTATTGTTGACTTCACAACTTTTATAGATTTCCCATACTCTAAAGACTAAATCTTTCAAGCTACTAGACAAATCACTCATTCATTTAATGGATTCCTTATCTTGACAGTGACTATTCCTGTTTCATGAATATAAAAAAAAAAATCTGATAATTTGCTCTGTTTACTGGCATTTTTCAAGTGAAGTTTAATATATCTTCTATGGATATGGATTTCAAATGGTGCACACGTATTGATTGAATTTGAAGTTCTCTGTCCTCTGCAGAGGAAGACTCTTCTGACTAGAAATAATAATAGTGAATCTAAGCAAAATATACTATTTTAAATGAAACTACCATTACATGGCTTCAGATAAATGTACTTGCAATTTCACTTACCACAGGATGGTATTTGTAGACAGACTGTCTGTAAAGAGACAAAAAACTTTCTCCTGGGACAGTAATATCAGGTCAGTTTTGTTCATCTTCCTGTAAATGCAGGGAAGTCAGCTATAAGTGGACTTAATTATAAAAGGCACTGTTGCTGTGTATCTAATATAATGGGGCAGCAGTAAGAACATTGTATTTTGATCATCCAGAAGCAGTTTAGAGTCCAAGTGGTTACCATAACAGAACAATGAAACAAAACTAATGCTTTTTTTCATGTTAAAATAAAACTGTATAACATAAATGTATCTTGGACACCTTGTCAATATTTATCATAGTCTCTGTTGAGAAATTCATTACCAATTTTTGCTAAATGATTAAGCATGACACATCTAGCTTAGTTGGCAGTTCTGCTGCCTGCTGTGAGGGTATAGTCTGTGGTTTGAGAGTCAGCTACAGTCAATCTGAATTACCTGTGATTTGTTTCTCCAAACATGTGTGATCTTATGCTGTGTTTAAGTTTGCATGCAAATGAAATGTAATTGCCTCTACTGGACTATCCATATTGAGGGTGCTCCTCTTCTTCCTTTTGCAATTAGTAAACATAATCTTGTGTAAAGCCTGGGCTATGGGCTCTGGCCAGACGAGCCTGCTAACCGACTCTGCCGTGCCTCTGTCCAGGCACAGGTTTCTGGAGAAGGCAACTGCTAGTGGCATTGCTGTCTACCTGAACCCTGGCATTCCCTCCTGTTGAAGGTGACAGGGAACCTTAAAAATGACTATGGTCTCAGCTGAAAAGTGGTATTTTTGGGACTGCTCTTTGGAGGAGTTAAAACTAGCTGCTTCAGTGTGCCTCCTCTCTTTACTCCTGGCAGGTATTCTTACCAGCCACAAATGGCTGTTATTAGTTGCCGCCTTCCAGGAGCAGGGAGGAGATGCATGCCAGCAGGTAGTTCTGGTCTCAGCAGAGGTTTGTGTGCCTCTTAGGAATTGAGAGGCATTAGAAAATAGCTCCATAAGCTGCCCCCTAAGCTTTGATTTGGTTTTCATTGAAGCAATGTTAGAGAACTTGATCAGTGGGCTATTTCATCTCTGCTTTGATACAGATTGAAAGGCTTAGCGTAACTTATAGCATATAATTTTTAATAGTAAAGTGTCGGTGATTATTAAAATAACGATGACATCTTTGACCGTTTCCAGATTTATTTAGCATTCTGTTTAGATACTGAGTCATTACTGAAAGCCTGTTGTCATTGAAGAACAGATTCCATTTACTACCTGAATATTAACTCTAACTTGAGTTTGATCTAGCATGAAACCTTGATGTTGAATGTTCTAATAATTCTCGTTTGAGTTGGTTAACTGAAAGGGAGTAAACACAGCAGCTATATAGTTAACAGAATTTGACAGCTCATAAACTAATAATTTTTCTTTCTGGTACATTAGTTCCTTTAACAATTGAATAATCTAATCCGATTCTGCAGCCTTTGATAATAAATTTTTTTTTTTTTTGGTAAAGTTTGCCTTGTTGTGTATCTTGAGTAAAAATAATTAATTTAAGAAGAGTTGACTCAGGTATAGTTAGCTTACTGTGAATATGTAGCCTGATTTGAAGCAAAGATCTCTATTATGAATTGAATCACAATAGCAGTTCTGCAACTCTTGCATTCTTATGGAGGTGTTTGATTCAAACACTGACCTAAGCTGACCTGGTTTAGCTCAAGTGACCTAGTGGGATCATAGCTGGAAACGGTATGGCTGCAGGCATAGTGAACTTTATTATTTCACTGTCAGAGCACTTTACTTAATATTTTGTCTACCAGTTTATAAATTAAGCATTTATCATGGAAAGGGTGTTGTGCTTCAAAAGATTGTGGGGCTCAGCTTTGTCCTACCTCAGGCAAGTATCCTACTTGTTGCTGTGTAGTTCTACCAATGGACCATGATTCTGTACTTTTGTTTTATAGTCTGCTGAACAGGTAACTGTTTGAACCATAAATCACGCCACAAGTGCCAGTCACTTTCCTTTGTTGAATGCCACCACTTGTACAATAGATATCTTAGATACAGAATTTTTGCTATATTTTAAACTGATGGCCTGTTTGTATGTTTTTTTTTTTTTTTGGTTTTTTTTTTTTTTTAGGATAATATATTACAATATATTCCCTTACATTGTAGTGTTGGTATACATAAGACTTTCCCGTAAAGCATGTTAGTGTTCACCTTGCTATCAAAGGTTATGTAACTATTTTGGATTTCAATGGGACTTAGATCTTTCCTAGAATGACGAATGGAAGACTGCATATACCCTTGTCTACCTTCAAGCTTGAAGGTGGACAAGCTGTCAGATCAGAAGTCAGAAGGCATTGAATTAATAAAAAAGGAGCCTTGGTAAAGTGGTTAAAGAAACTTTGTGTTTTTTTAAATGCTAGAAATATTTGTGCATAGGATGGATTTCCACATTTGCCCTTTACTATTGCTTTGACAAAAAAATAAAGAGTATCCACACCTGTTTGTTTTTCATCAGATGGAATTGTGTAATACACACAAACATTTGCCACCTTGTTTGACCTTGTCCCAAGATATTTACATCTTGGAACCCATTTAAATTTTCTTGTTGTGTTGGACTTTTAAGTATTTGGCAGTGAAGGAGATGATGTTGACATACCAAATATCAAATATTACTTTTAGTTTTAACTGCTTATCACACTGTATATGCTGCATGGAAATGAGAAACATTTCAACAAATTGACTTTATCTCCTGCTCTTTTCAAGGTAGAAGCATATTTATTTAAGAGAAGGAATAAACATACAAGGTTCAAAATATTCAGCCTAGTATACCTGAGCAAAATAATAAACTCTTTGTTAAGTATATTTGAAAGACATCTGTGTTTGTGCCTTGATGCTCCTTTCTTTTAAGAAAAAAAAAGAAAAAACAAACAAGAAAACTGCAAAACCCAACTGGCCTGTATTGTCAGTCAAAGCATGCCCATTCTGAAAGATGAGGGCATGCCGGAACAGCTGGTCCTAGCCCCTACCAGCCATGGCAAGTATCAGAGACACAGGTGTAGAATTTCATAATGGACCTCTTATCTTTGGGTGAATGAAAGAGGAATAGAACTTCCCTTTCCTGCTTTTTATAAGGTAACAGGACCACATCTGCTGCCTCTTGGTCTCTCCTAGAAGTTCTCTCTGTTTCTCTCGAGATGGAAAACAAACACCCATTTAAAACTCTGGTTAAAAATGAGTCTCAGGAGTTCACCTTCCTCACTGTGGTTGCTTGTTTCTTCAAGTGGAGCCAGCTGCCTTTCTGAGTCTTAAGAGGCCCTCATGCCCCATTTTGACTCCCACATGGTGCTATATTAAAATAAACCAGTATGAATTCATCTAAACCAATAAGCTGAAATTCCAGCGGAAAGGCACAACATAACAAGCCAACTGAAACTAAAGGTCCCAGGTGAAAATTGGGGAAGCAGGAGGAGAGGTTAAGCTGAAAGACAGTAATAATTGTAATACTAAATATCCCAGAGGAAGTGTGACCCAAGTGATCTTTGCTATAATCCTCTTGAATTCACAGCCAAGCCATCAGTTGTTGCTCACTTCTAGAGACCCTGAACAAGGCTGTGACTCTGCAGTGCTGGGCAGGGAGCATGCCTGTAGTTAGGGGCAGTTCTTGTCTTCAACAGGTATTCTTCTAAATAGAGTAACATAGATGGGGTTTAGCGTGTACAAAAATGTTAGCATAGCAGTTAAGAATTCCTTCTTGGAACTTGATTCTCTGTGATACCAGAAGAGCCTACTGAAGATGAGGCAAAAATCCATTGCTGGAGACTTAAAAGCAGAATTGAAGAAGGGACTAGAAGACTGAAGGGATGAATCTTGCATTGGCAAAGGAACAGACCACAGATGACCTAATAGGTCTTTGGTCGTTTCCAACCTTGTTGTGCATTACATGTTTTGATTCATAAGTCTGAGAAGGAGACACTTATTTGTCATACAAAAAATGACCTTTAAACATCAAATGAGAAGTTTATTACCAAAGTCTATGATAACGCCTTTGAGGGAGGACACAGAAGTGCGTTCTGCTGTGCTTCCATATTTATCAGCAAAAAGGGCTGGACGGTTCTTCCTTTCTGCATCCTGTTATCTCCTCACATATGTTAATTTCTTCTGTACAGTTGTAATAAAGGCCTTGGCCCTATATGTTGAATAATGTATGCCAAGTTTAAATCAGCAGAGATTTAGGGAGAACTGCCATTCCTTTATCAATGTCTGGAAGCTGCTGAATTTGATATCTTACATACGGTTCAGTGCAATTCTTAGTGAGTGTAGTCAGCCAGGCTTCAGATGTGATGCATTACCATGTTGTATCTTGGAGGTAACTGAGTAAGGTCCCAAAGAGAGCTACATCTTTTCAGTCTTCTGCTGTAGAACTTCAAATGGGACATTCAGAAATAGAAACTACCTCCTCTCCCCACTTTTCTTCTCCTCTGTAATGTATTACAGAATTTGAACAAGACGGAAAGAACTCTCCCCAGTATTTATACGTTTATGACCAAATGAAGAGTAGAAGTCATGCTGTGGTTTAAATGTCTGGCGAATTGTTTGTATAACAGAGAGTGCAGTAATTTCAAGAATAAAATTTTAACAGAAAAAAAATATGAGAAGTATGAACTAATTATTTAGATAGCTGTGTAGACACTAGTTGCCTTTTCTTTCAAATTGTCATTATTAGCATTTGTACTTAATAAAAAAAGTAAAAGAATACATCTACAGAACTGCTGGATCCTATAAATATCATGTAAGTTGAAGGAAAGAGTAATTTTCATGTTTCAATCAAGAAATAAATTTTACATAAAGTAGCTACAACATGACACCCTATGTAACAATATTAGAAAAATATTTAGTCTGTGTTTGAAAACCAGTATGCAGAGCTTCTGAATACTTTGATTCAGTCTCTTCTGCTTTGATTCAGTGTCTTCTCAATCAGAGCTTTTAAAAATAATGTCAGATTATTTATACTAGTTTTCCTCCAGATGACTTTAGAAAGTTAGTCTGTCTTTAGATTTGGTGCAGAAAGAAATAATATATTTTTCCTCCCCTGCAACAGAACGTAAATGCAATATGACTGTAGGTATGCTTGAATAAACACATTATTTATAAAATCATGAATTTTCCCCATTTTTAATGTTCATAAGTAACATGCATACTTGTGTTACATAGATCTATTTGAACCAATTCACTAAGTTCTGTAGATTCCTATGGAGCAGAACTGTTTATACAGCCTCAAAAGCTCACAAGTTTTACTTGTTATTCTGCATCTATTCCTAAATGAACTGAGTCATAAGCAGTGGAGTGGTTCACACACTGTCCAGGACAAGACTCCATTCTGTGATTAGTCTTCCAAAACAATGTAAGCTGTGCTTAAATTTGATGTTAATGTTACTTTACATCCTTTTCATTATGCTTTTAATGGAGTCTAGTAATCATTGTAACTAGTATGCTTTTCTGACAAAACATTCTTTCATAGCTGTCACTATGAATTTATGCTTTCTGTTGTGTTAAGAAAGTTCTTTGCAGAAGTATCTTTAATCATGAGATCCTTGACTACACAGCCTACATCTGTTTGCTTTTTGATATGAACAGTACTGGTATAAAGAGACAGATGTTGGCTGTGGTTTTAAAACCATACGTGTTCATCAGCTTTAGACTGTCTTCGGCCATGTCTCCAAGTGTTCTTCAGTACCATGGAAACTAATGAGTACCACTGAAACTAATGTGCACCAGCTGAATTTCGAATTTCTTGGCATCTTTTAAAGGCATATGCCTGGTCACAGTCTTGTATGTTGAATCTTAGGTAGGGTATAAAAGGACTTTGGTTGATTTCAAGAGGGCCTAAATGGAATTGGGCCCAAGGGTGACTCCTGCTTCAGCTGACGTCAAACCACAGCCTCTGTGAGGAGAATCAGTCTTGCTAATGAGGTCCTTACTTTCAGAGGTGCTTTATACCTACAAATAAAAAGCACGTTTCTTAAAAAAATCTCACTTAGCAGAAGGCAAAGCACCTGCTGTCTAAAAATACCTAAAGAAGAAAGATGCTTGAAACATTTCCATTGAGGGCCTTTAATGAACAGCTATATTTAATATGTTTGGAATATGTAATACGTTGTACTGTTAGACAGCTCTTTTTCTAGAGACATATAACCACACATTGTTCACCATACACTAATTTTGTCCTCAATTTGATAGAATACTTTAAAATGCTTTAATATATTTTATATGTACTTCTTTAGGTATTTAGTATGTGCTTACTATTAATTTACTTTTATTTTTCCATGGAATTAGGTAAGATTCATATTTTTTTCTCCTTCCTGGCACTTTATTTATTTCCCTGATATCACTATGGTCTGTGTTTACTCCCTTCAGCATCCGCTGTTCCTGTTAGGATTACTAACTCCGGAGCTGAACTTGTAAGTGGCAAGAATTGGTGCCAAATCCTTCTGATGCTTGTCTGTAGAAGGATGAAGGATCATAATTTGTCCTGACTTCTGGGCTTTTTGGGGTTATTAGTTGATATGTGTATATTCATATATGTCTGTGTGCTCTGCGCTTCCAAAGCACAGTTTAAATGAAAAGAAAATCTTGGAGCAGCTTAATGCTCCCAGTACAATTTTTTTTTTTTTTTTTTCCAATTTTAGCCAAACTTTGAAAGGTTCTGTCTAAGCCTCTGTTGGGCTGGCTGTTGCTGTTTTGATCCATCTTTCAGCCTCTTGTCTCACAAGATGCTCTAGGCATGTAGCATGTTAACAGTTGTACAAAATCTGTCTTGCTATTTTACCCATATGGAAGGGTTGTAAACAGCTGCAAGGATCTTCCTGTGACCCAGGAACATGTGAATCAGATTTTTCTGATATGAGATTGAAGACCCTGATTTGTACTTGTGATTTTTCTGTAACCACTGGTATTTGTGGTGCATAACACTTTTTTAAAACAGCAATCATATCGTAATATCAAAACATGAATCTCATACATAGCCAGTAAATAGTATTGTATAACTAAGTCCGTGATGAGTATGGGAGTGAAACGTTTTGAGAGAAATTGATCATTTTTGAAGTCTATGGAAGTGTGTCTACCAACCTCATACAGCTTATTTATACTTTAAAGCCCCAGCAGTAGGGATAGGAATTTGTGCATTTATGTGTTGATGTACACAAGTCCTCAGTTTAGGGCACCAGAGAAATAACTGCAAAATTGAGTATTACTTAATGTGAACCAAGGTACGAGAATGCAGTAAAGAGGAAGCTGAACAACATTGTTTATTTCAGTAAGGGTTTGAGTGCTCTATATGGTCTAAATGGCATTGCAACTGTGCGAGTTCCACCAAATCACTCAAAATTAGTATGGAAATGGAAACATCTTCTGAAATTTCACTGTGTGCGCCTTTACTTTACAAAAATGTTTGCAACTTTTCTTTTGAATGTCTGTATTTAAATTGTTCTGCATCAACAAAATTGCTGCTTATTCTTTGTATTTGAAAGGTATCCAGATAGTTTTAGTTGTATTTATTGTTTGAATGATCTGCTTCGATGGTGCTTGCTGTTTGCTTTGTAATTTGTTGCTGCAGGTGGCTCTGACTATGAATTGCATCAGTCTTTTCATTTGAAGTTAGTATTTTGAACAATCAGAAAAAAACATTCAACCATTCCAGCTGTGTCCCCTGTATTTAAAACAAGATTCCTGAGCTGCTTTGTCTGTTCTTCAGTGTAAGCCTCATAGTATATATCTCTTGATATTGTGCCTCTTAAAGTTGCTCTGGTATTTTGTATATTGTCTACATGTAGCCAGGACATAGAATTCTAGCTGTGGCTGTAAGTTTATAATGCATTTATGTTAAGAAAGCCTGAAGCTCAGCTGGTGCAACTTAGTGCAGCTCTCTGGAAATCAATAGTGTTCTGCTAGTTTCAACTGTTTGATGATCTGGCCATAATAATGTAATATTACTAAAGAGATAAGACAGTGAAAAGGCAGCATTATACTGATTCAGCTGGGGCAGCTATTAGACTGGAGTACTGCTGAGCACATATTGTCTAATATTCACCTAATGGCTGATATCCATTTCGTGGGACCCAATTTTTAAATCTCTACTAAGTGGAGTTAATGATGTTAATTCTCCTGTGTAGAGGGGTGGATTTTTTTTTTTTTATTTTATTTTTTAAATCCAGATCTTTACCAAAATATCCTCTGTTGGAATAAGATTAACTTATACGATTAGCACAGAGAAGTGAGTTTTGCCCTCTTGTCTGCTGAGGATCTGGTACCAAGGCTCTTGGTTTTATTAGTGTGGTTGGAATTGAAAAGCTAATTGTATGAATGCCCTTTCAAAAATCCCAGGATGCCCTTATTGCAATTTTTAGTGTGAGTAACCCTTCTTAGGATGTGACCCTGTGTAAAGTGAAGCTGGTTTACATTGTGAAGAAAACATTTGCAGTGTTTCTTGACTGCCTTGTAAAATAACACATACCTTTGTTTCCATTTCTAAATGAAAATACGCTCTTACACGTAGTGGAATTTGTAATTGCTTTAAAGAAAAAATTTTTAGAGATAAAATGGATATGAAAGCAGAATAGCACATTTCACTTCTGAATGTACAAAGATTCATAATATGGTCTAATTGTACTATGTCCACCTTATTCTCATGTTATGCAGAGAAAATTAACTAAAGTGGGTCTTCTTTCAGATAACTTCTCATAGCACTGTAATATCAAATGCAGAGAATATTATTGTGTCTCCTTTGGTATGATTTTAAGTAATTTTTTATCTTCATTTCATCATCAAGTAAATTATTACTTGAACTTTTTTTTTTGGCTCAGTTCACTTCTAATTTAAATATCAGTCACAAAGATTTAATTTTCTTAGTTTTATCCTCTAGCACATGCTAATGCTGAAGCCATTTTTTTTTTAATTTAATGATCTAGTGTCTTAACATGACTACAATATATACACAGCACTATGCAGAAACACTTAGGAGCTGCTTCTGGCAGGAGCACACGTAATGTCTGGGCTTGCATACAGGGTACTGGATGAAAGTCTTGGGAATGCCGTTTGTGATTGTTCAGATATATGTTATTTTCAGAGTTTATTCCATAAGTCTTTTCCTAAAGTTATAGTAAAAAGTGAAGTGTTGAGTCTCTAAGTTTACTGGATGCCAGTGATGATTTTTTTAAAATTTTTTTTTCTTAAATTCACAAAGAAAAAACAGTGTATGAAATTAAACTTTGGGAAATATCATGACATTTTTACTGCTTATTCCTCAGTGTTGAAAACGGTGATGTCTTCTGGCCAAATGCTTGAAGAAGCATTTCACAAACTTTCAATAGCCTTTGAAATGGTTATTTTTAATTTTTCCTTTTTATATCTAATTTAAAAACTAAAAAGATGCAGTTTTGGTTGCAACTTTGTATTTTGTACTTAAAGAGACTTGCTCTTCTCTCACTTCTTTAAGAAAAGCATGCATGGCTAAATTAGCACATTCCAATGTTCTCAGGAAGCAGGGTTGCAGTTCACCCATATTTCCCCTTGTTTTGTGGAGAAAGAAGCTGCAGTAGCCTTCCCCTGTCTCAGCTAAATTCTTCTAAATCTTCCTTGCTCAGCTCACATACAGGGACAATAGCCACAATTTCACCCTTCTTACTGCTCACCTGGTCAGAATGCTAAATAACAATGGAGCATCTCCTTGCCCTTCTGTTTCCCTGGCCAGCGATGTATGTCCAGCTGCAGTAAGTTTCTGGGCAGTGTTTCACACCTAACTCTGTCAGTAGACTTAGAGACTGTAACACAGTGGAGACCAAAGGTTGAAAGTTCCTCTGTGTGCTTTCTCAAGGTCATTTTCTGCTTTCATATATCAAAAAGCTGGTAGCTTAACTTTTGTCCATTATCTCTGATAGATATTTCCATATGTAACATACATCTCCCAATAGTTACACTAATAATAATGAGGCTTGGATGGACATACAGATGAAATCACAGTGGAATAGGCAAGAAAACTCAACTGAATGCTTTATTGGCCTGGATACTCGCTTTTACTTCATCTGCATAGAGTGTGCTGACACATATAACTGTGAAATTTCACCACCTTCTGATTGTTTTGGATATAAAGTTGTCTTGTTGCTGGACTTTAATCTGTCAGAAGTATTCGGATACTATTTTTTTTTTTTTTAATGTGTCTCAGAAATAGTAAAACACTTCAGAGTTATCCACACAAAGAACAAAACCATACAAAGTCGTTTGTAATATAAATACTACCTGTTAATGCGTACTATTTTGATAATGATGACTTTCTTTTCCAGCACCCTAGGTAGGAGAATGGTAACTACAAAAGATACTTCACCCTTTGTAATGCTTCCAAACAATTGTGTATAACAACTGGTGTTACAACATATCAAACCAAGATGGAGTGATCCCCCTTCCCTTGGTTTGATATACTTTCAGTTTCTTTAAAGGCTCTTGAGATCAGGACCCCTACAGAGACTTTGAAGCTTGTATTTTTCTTTCACTAGAAAGGGAAGCCTTGGCTTTTAATGGCAGCTCAGCAAATATCTCATCAATATTTAAAGTGTCAAGTGTACCTCTGTTAGAGTTACCAATCGGAGATCAAAGATACTAGCACTGAGATGCAGCATTTCCTTCAAAGGTCTTCACAGTTGAGATTTTCCTTTTGTTGGAAAAAACTTCTCTTTTTAACATTCATTGCTTGCATGATTCTTAAACATGTTGTTTGACAGCTGTGGGGAATTAAATGTTTTGTTACTGTAGCCAGTGAAGGTGATGCAGTAGTTTTGAACAGTTCTTCATGTTTGTTTAAGAAAAGAGAATGCTTGGAAAAGCCTTTTGTTGGCTGTTTCCACCCTCCTTCAGTTGACCAAAGTCTGTTACATTTAGTAGTAGCAATGACATACTGTTTGAGGAGGTCAAGAAAAATTCAAATGACTGAAAGTTTAGTGGTAGGTACAAATAACCTCTAGTGGCATGGTTCTTTTTTGGACTTTTCTCTTTCAGTGAGGATTTAGGATGTTTCTTTTCTCATTTTTTATATCCTCTGTTGTCTTCCTTCCCCTCATTATGTAAGGCTTGTGAATATAGCTGTGAAGTCTAATCCCTTTATTACTCTTCCAGTTCTTACTGTGTTTTTCTTTTTAAACATCTGTTAAAACAATTATACCAATAGTTACCATAATAAGGATTCTGAGTATTTTGTACATGTGGTTTATTCTATTTCCATGTTGTAATTTTGGTTGGCACACATCCATAGGCATAGTCTAATGTCAAGGTGTAAAGCAGAGCTGGAATGGTGAGTAGATGAAGTGATGGTTCCTTAAAAAAAGAAGGAAATTTGGATTAGGCGTGCTTCATGATTATGTGAAAAACAGAAAATTAGAATTAAGAAACTTATCAGATGACTCTTGTAAAACACAGAATACTTTATTTCCATGAACTGCTATCTGATTTTCTTCAGAGTACACTGGGAGTAACAGGTCTAAAATGTCAGTAGAGAATGTTTTTACCCTGAAGGCTGACTTTTACTGAGTAATATTTACCTCCTTGTAAAACAAACAGAAATTTATGTTCCTTGATAGTTTATAAACTTCCCAGTTGTGTATTTCAGAATTCACTTAAGCATTACAGTGGGGTAGATGTTGATGTGTATTTTTCAAGGCTGCTTGCAGAGCAGAGTCTAATACTGCTGTTGGACAGTGGAAAAGTGCAACTACTGTCTTACCATGCACAAGGTTGTTCATTTGTCACTCCTCACTAATGAATGTGTCGTGATCCAGATTTTAGTTTGTTTGGATATTTAGGTGTTTTCTACTGAATAACTTGTAAGTGATGGCTTTCAGATGGCAATAATTATTACCAAGTGACAAATTTGCTTTGAAAAAAACCCTCTGAGCATTAAGACAGTAGCATGTTTTCAAATTCTTGTTCCTTTCACATATGGGTCCTGAATCTGCAACAACCCTTATTCACAGATGGTTGCCCTTCTGGTATACTGATGGTCAGTTTGTGTACTGGGTGGCTGCGTATAAGCTACTGACTCTCATTTGTCTTTAGAGGTATTTTATCTGGCACTCCTGTTTTGGTGACAAGCAAGTAGAGATGGCAGGATTTCATTCTTGACTAGCAGCACCGTATACAACATCGCCATGTTCAAAAATAAACTTTGACTGATACTGGCTACCATTTAGTACTTTTGTGCTGTTTCCTTGTGCCAGAGATGTTCTCTGACTTTGTTTAATGAATGTGGCAAGGCTATAAATAAAACTAGTACTGGAAATGCTGGCCCAGTGCTGTGAGCTGCACACTGTTTATATCCTATCAAGACCATTGAATTGGCCATGTGCCCAGGAATAGCAAGAAGTGTTCCTGCTCATGGCCACATCTTGCATTTGGAGGAGGATTATATGTAAGTTGACAGCACAGTGTAAATGTTCTCTAAATTAATTTTCATTGTGAATAAATTCTGTGCCTCAAAGAAAAGTGTCCAGCTGTGATTTGACTAGTTTCTAGCAATGGAGAATCCGCCACCACTGGTGGAAGGCTGCTGCCCAATTTCCCTTTACCTGGCAGTTGAAATCTGCAATTTATTTTGAATTAGAATTTGCTTCTCAGCTTCCAGCTGTGGATTGTGTTCTACCTCTGTCTGCTCAACAAAAGCAGGTAGAGGTGTCCTATAATTATATGTTCCTAGATTTATTACTCTACATTTGGCCATGTTGGAATTAATATAATTACTTTGTGCACCATTGACTACAGTGATCTGCTCTGTATCAATGAGCTGTTCTTTTAATAATTAACTTGTGCCAAAATCCTCTTTGCGTGTCAGATTTATGGGTAAAGATTCTGTGATTTCCTACAGGGGACTGATAAAAATGCTAAATAATAATACGACCAAAATTTGTTCTCTGTAGGAACTCAGAGCACAAATGCAATGAAGATTCTTCACTTGCAGTTGTATTTTGAGATCTATCAATCGATAGATCTTGAATCTTCCACTGAGCTTTTCTAAATCTTTATTAAGAGACACACAAGCAGTTCTAGCACTACTTGTGCCTGTGACTGAAGTCATAGCCACTCACTCATATAGGTCATATCCACTTAACTTTTAAAGATATATGTACAATATTAGTTATCATAATTTTCTCTGGGAATTTCCCTGAATTTCATGCTCTATGAAAAAAAAAAAAAAAAAGGTAAGCTTTTCTCTTGGATCACAATATTCTATCTGTGCTGATTTTAAAAAAAAAAAAAAAAAAGTCTTAGTGTGGTAGCTACTCAGTATTACTTCCTTAAATCACTTTTGGATCGTAGTATATTTTCTTTACAGTATTGACCCATGCTGGAATTCTCCCAAATTCAGAATGAAACTAGTTTGTGAGCCCTTCTGTCTTGCTTGGGTTTAATGACCATTCTACTGCATTAATCTAGTACTGTACTAATACTGCTGTTAGAATGCACTTTGTTGCTAATGTACTTTGAAAAATCCTTATTGTCTTTAATCGTGTTGGCCATTGATTTCTTATTGATGTTAGCCTCAAGCATTCTAGCAGTCTCATGGCTCTTAATTTATATTAATTACTATCAGTATTTCCTTTTTTGCTTTCATTATTTATTTTTACATGTGCTTTTACTTTCTTTGTAACTATTTTTTCCTCTAAAGTTGATCAATTTTTGATTGTGGATTTTGTGATATTTAATACAATATTCTTTACTCTTAGCAGTTATAATAGATTTGATTTCATAGATCTTCAGATTGAAAAAGTGGTTTCAACAACAGTATACTCCACAGTCGCTTGAATTTCAGTGTCAAGATAATTTTCACTCATAGCATTCAAATCCTGGTCAATGTTATAATATGTCTTGTTGTATAGTAAGGTAAAATTTTAGAATGGTTTATATATCATTTTCATAAAATTTTATAGATGTGATGATTAGTATTTTGAAATGACTGCAGTTTAATTCAGATGTGGATAAATAGCAGTCTTCAGAAAAACATTATTCTTTCCAGTGATTTGAACTTCTTTTTTTCAACTTTTCATAGTCAAATATGGAAATGGTCCTTTTGGCTAAATGCTGAGCCAAATTTGCATTTTAAACTCTTTTGATGGAGACAAGTTTAAATTCTTTGAAGAATTTGGCTGTCACAAAAAGTGACTAGCATATGTTTTAATAAAGGCCAAAGGATTTTATATTTTCTTACTTTAAACGTGAAATTCAGATAGATAGAAATTTTAAAGTCTCCTCTCCTCCTCTTCTGAAAGCATGATTCAGTGGGCTTTTAATGAAAAAAACAGATGCTTGGGCTCTCACTCTGTGGTAAGACACCTCACATCCTTGTAGCTTCAGACCTACATCTTAACTAAAATGGACTGTTGGATAAGCCCAGCAACCGTATGGGTCTGCAGCTGCAGTACATGGCACAACAATAAAAAGTAATACAAGATAAAAGAAAAGATTATGGTACTCCCTCTAGGCAGCATAACTATACAGCAGTCTTGAGGCGACACTTCTGCTTGTCTCAGGAATGTACAAATTTGTGCTGAGCTCTGTGATACTGCAGCTAAGCTGGTGGGTTTGAGTATGTAATTAACTAAAACAAGTAATTTAGTATTGCTACTTGAGTGTGGTAAAAACAACACATGCCATGATTTGATTCAAATGTGCTGAAGATTTTAATCTTTTAGCTATAAAAAGTGACATATTTTAATCAGTGACAAGGGTAGAAACAGCCTGAGTGCTTTCTGTTGAACTCTTGTGTGATCTTCCTGTGGTCAAAGATGCTAAACAAAGCATGTCCATCATAACCAAAGAAAAAGTAAATACATCACTTAGTAGAAGGAAAAGTTGGTATTTGCAGCTTTCAGAAGAGATGGCTTTTAGTCAAGTCATTAACAATTCTGCTGCAAAATTGGTTCACATATTTATATAAATGGTTCCTTTTATTAAAGGTGAACTTGGATAAAACTAACTTCTACCCGTGTAAGGACAGGTCAGTATGCCAAAGGCAGTGACAAAGACAGGACCAGATTCAGCTGTTTTGCACAACAGTTGTGGCTCTGGGACTGAATTTGCATAAATATACAAATATTTGAGATAATTTTGGAGGATTAGATTAGATGTTAAGGATGAATGGGCTCCTTTGAGTTGTCTCTGTGAAACTGTCTGAGAGAAAGTACATTATTGAAAAGGAATTGAGGGAATTTTACGTAAAGGATGAGTATTGTGAGTAGAAAGTTCTGGTGAAAAAATGACAATTTTTTAATAAATTATGGTTGACACAGAAGTCTCAAGTGCACTGCAATGTAATGCTTAACAATGTAAAAACCCCAGCTGATTTTAAAAGAGTAATAAGAAAAGAAAGATATCTTAGGGCAATATTTTAGACAAGATGTTGAAGTGATAAACAACATGTAAATCCCAAACTATGACTAATGTCATTGGGATATTTTGTTTTCTTACAGAACTTTTTTTCATATTAAAACTTTTTACACATAATTCATTTCCAATTTAAAAATATGTATGTCTAAACACAATGTTGTTCTGAATTGAAAAAAAAACCAACTTATCATAGTGAAAATGTTGAAATGGGACAACTTGTCCAAAACATTTTTGTAGTAGTAAATTTCTGAAAACTAACTGTGTATGCTTTCAGGTTTAATTCCATGATGGGAAACACTGCAATATTTAATCAGAAAATTCTGAGACAACTCAGTCGTAAAGTCTGTTGAATAACAGGGTTCTTACCAAAGGCTTCTTTGCCAGCAATTTGTTCACTCAACTAAGTTTCCTATATGCTGTTTTTATACTTTTACCTTCTGTGGGCTTTCATAGCGTGAAGTTGGGAATGCTACTGTAGTACTAACTTTGAGCTGTTTCTTCTATCCAAGTAATAAAGTACCCTTAGCTCCTGTTTCCTTTTGTCCTTCACTCTACTTATCAGATATCCATAAGTAAAACATTTTATTAACACCAAGGTGACTGCCTATTCTAACTTATAAAAGGATAAAATAGAACTATAGAGAAATCTTCGCACTGATGTCATCTTATCATCAGTCTGTAGAAAGACATTTTCCTCAGAAAACTAAAAAAAAAAAACAAACAAAAACCAAAAAAAACCACTTCTGCATGTACCATTTTGCTTCGATATTTGTTAAAAAAGAATTTTTATGCACAATGAAGAATTACAGACTTTTTTTTTTTTAATTAAGAAGAAGTAAGGAACATAAAACTCCGTGAACCGTTATAAAGGCAGATGCGTTTAAGCAATGGAAGCCTTCTCCTGTCCTTGAAAGCTGTTCATTATATTTGTTCTATGTTATTTCTGTACTAGTGTAAAGTTTCATTACCTTAATAACCAGCAAGTCAGTAAGAGGTCCTAACAGGTAGAAGTTGTTTGAAGCTGACCTCCAGCTGTGGTAGCAGAAGACTACTGATGGCCTGTGGACTGCAATTACAGTGTCGAAAGACTAGAAGGTAACGGGTGACAGAACGTATTAGCAGTACAATGCCAACCGGTAAGTAGTAAGTTTGGATTCTACAGGAGTGTCACTCATTCGGGAACAAGTGAAGTGTTATGTTAAGGAATAAATTTACATATAGAATCCCTAAAGCTTAGGGAATGGTGGAGGTTGGCAGGGTGAGAGAAAAACAAGCGCATACAAATTTGCCCAGCTTTTAAAATACCTTTCTTTTCCCTCCCCTGCCTCTACTTTTCCATTCATCCTTTCCTCAGTCTGCCTATGGAGAAAAATATGAGAAAATTTAAACAGAGGAAACAAATATAAAAAAACCTTTTCAAGCAAAGAAACAGTACATCTGTCTTTGCATTGTTTCTATTCATGGCTGGCTAGTTTTACATTTTCTGATCAGGTACTGGCACTGCGACCAGTAAACCAGTTACTTCTGAGAGCAGCAGTGGTCTGGCTGGAGGTCCTGCTTTATTGATTTTCTGCTTGTACATTCTAGTTGCCTGTCAATCAGTGTGCTTAAGTGCAAGATGACAGTCAATAAGTAAAAGGACTGAGCTCCCACAAATACAACAACATAATTCAGAAGCTTCAGATGCATGCAGAAAACACGAACATCCTTAAGAAGCAGCAGCTCTGGTAACCCTTCTAAAAGAACAACACAAACTTATGTTCTTTTAACCTACCTTTGTTACTGTGTATTGAGTCTGCTTGTTACAAGATGCATATGAAAATCTGCCAAATGCTATATGGAAAGCATATGGGGTGAACAAAAATTTAGAAAAGTATTTGGAAAAAAAAGTTCACTGAGAGTGAGATGTTGGGGTGCCTTGTGAAAAACAGATTCCATACAAAGCAGTTATGTGGCTGAATTTTTCCCTAACATCTCCCTTCATCTCTAATTTTCGTTCAAGTCGATCATTACCCAAGTTAGGCTGCTGCAAGGTATTTCGTCTTCTGTTGTATCATCTTGCCCTTTCACAGGTAACAAGATCCACTGGTAAGCATATCTGCTGCCTATGGATTACACTAATGCAGACCAAAATTAATTCCTA
Organism: Merops nubicus; assembly: GCF_000691845.1. NCBI lineage: Eukaryota > Metazoa > Chordata > Aves > Coraciiformes > Meropidae > Merops > Merops nubicus. Next base: position 32,185 of record NW_008600280.1, read on the forward strand.
GCATTACAAAATGAAATTAAAAAAATGTGGCTATTATTAATGAGGTTACTGAGAACCTGTGGTGTAAAAGTTAAATCTCTCATTACATTGATAACAGTTGAACTATATTATCTGTTCATCTTGCTACACAGCACAATTTAGTATAGAGATACCCAAGTTAATTTTATACAAGCCAGGCTGGATACCAGAAGAGGTCTGTCTATAACAGCATTGGGTTTAACATAGCCTAATTGATTTTTCTAAGAAATAGAATACATTAGCTTATATGGAACTTACACTGTCATGTTTAGACTACTTTTGATGCCCAAGCTAATTCCCACAGATATCATATACTGGGTCAGGTGTCCTTCTATTACACTGAAGTGTATTGTGCATGGAACCCTCTTGGTTAATTCCTGAAGGGTTAGAATATAGATGAGGGTTGCTCAGAGAAAATTGCAATAGTAGTGATGTTAGGAATTTGGTAGCTTTTACTCTTTTTTTCTTAGTCCGTAAGTAACCCTGTGCTTGGTTAAAAGCTGCTTGCAGAACATATGGAGTTTCCCTTTGATATTTGTTAATGAGAATCCCCACTTGATGTGCTTAAGGGCATTCTTTAACAAATTCCCAATTCATTTTTAAAAATTTGTGAAAAACAGCAGGGAATCTTCACGAGGAGGGACTTAAACTCAGGCAGAGGAGCTGCCTTAAGGGTAGAAGTGATACTTGCTGTCACATAACTTTATGACCAGTAATGTTTATACTTTGCATGGTAAATGCAGGGGCAATCAAGTAACTTGCTTTAGACTGTGCGCTGATCATGTCAGCAGCTAAGAGAAAATCTTTTTCCCCAGTTTAAACACTGCTGCTTTGGGGTCTCTTTCTCCTTTCAGGCAGTCAGCTCTCTTATTCAGGATGGTGGGGTCTAGGATACATTGGATAATAGAAGAATCCAGGGAATATTGGGATGGGAAAATAAATCCCAGGAGGCTTCTTATGAATCAAGTCTCCTTCTGGCATGCCTGTCAGTCGTTTGCCCTGATACCTACAAAGCCATTCAGAAACTTCTTCAAAAACATTTGTTATCTGGACCTTAGCCAAACCTGAGCTGAATCAGGGCATTTGGACTAGCAATTGCCCCAAACAATGATATCTGCAGGCTTCTAGGCACTTTTACTTGTGTCACATTGAGTTGGGGATATTTAACTGCAACTGTGTTCTGATTCCAGTTCTGGTTCTTCACACTACTGCTGACTCAGTTCAGTTTGTCCAGACACTGTGATTTCTGAACAAATTTGGTGTCAAGAAAACAATGCCTGCGCTATATCTAAAAAACAGTGTTTGCACTCTGACAGGTGTATATTATATTTGTTATGATTTTTGTAGATGGATCCCCTAAACTCGTGATGTGAGAATATCTATTCATTGGCAGAGATTTTCAATGATAGATTGCAACTCCTGTATGAAACAGAGAGGCTCTAACAGAAACAAAATTATAATATCAAACTTGCCTTGTCTTTTATTTTGCAACTATTTTTCACTACTTATTTAAAATTTGGAGAGAGATTTAAACTGTATTTGGAGCACCTGAAGTTTAGAAGACAAAGAGTGCTGCAGTTTGGCTCATTACTGAAGAAAGAATGTAAAATACAGGTTTCTAGCTCAAAGCACTGGAACAGTTTTGGGTTTGGTGTTTCTTTTTTCCCCCATAGGAGTTGTTTTCTAGTGACAGTAGAGATTTCCATTGTATTGTTGAAGCAGAACTCAGCACTGAGGTTGGAATACTTTGTCAACAGCATGAAAAATATTTTCTTTGGGTTAGAATAATTTTCATGTTAAAAACATAGAAACTGAATCTCAGTTGGTTCATTGCCTTCACTTTGCATCTCCAGATGAGTAAGATGAGCACATTTGGAGCTGGAGAATCACAGTTAAATATAGTATATGATAAATCTTGGTTTTCAGCAACTTCTCTGTGGTCACAGAAGGTGCAACATAGTTTGTGGACTTCTGTTACATACACCATTGCTTCTAAATCTCTTACAGTAAAGCTTAGCATCTGTTTTGTGATTTGATGAATGGCTTTGATCTGTTATTTTAATTGCTTCCTAGTAAGACACTAATGACCTTTTTTGTTCCAATAAACACTGTTTTGCTTAGTTGTAAATTAAATTCAACTAAACACTTGGAGCTTTATTACTTGCTTCTGTTTGATGACTTGTCAGGCAATGTGTTAACCCCATATCCAAAGACTTCTGGAATCATATCTTTAGCTGCATTAGGGGAGAAAAATCCTGGTAGTATCCTAAATAAATAACATAAATTATGGATAGGCTTCACTTTCACGTAATTACCAGGCACATAACTGGGATCTAGTTACTGAATAAAGCAGATATATCTATATCATTTATGAATTCTCTTAAAAATAGATATTGTGAATATTTTTTATAAACTTAAAGAAGAGTTAGGGAAGAGCTAATCCGGATTGATTTCCAGATTATCTTTGTCTGATTACAGCTCAAGCAGCAAATAGACTGAAGCAGTTTTCTGTGTTGACTTCACAATAAAATAAGAAAAAAAAATATGAAACAAAAAGAAGAGGACATGCCCAAGTGAATAAGGAAACCTACAAACCAGGTTCTGAACAGCTGAACTGAGTACCATTTGTTGTGATTTGTAATGTGATTGTGTACTGTAGGCAGAGATTCTCTCAGGGCTGTCACAGAAGAGAAATTCTTAAAACATTTTGCATATTGACCTAAGAAGCATTTTATGAAAGCCAGTTCTGTACTGTCAGCTCATAATACTACCATTTTGTTCAAAGCTGCTATGAAATCATTAAGGATCCTTTGGGGAAAAAAGTGCACAGATTTTACTGTTTATAATAGATTTTGTTCCTTCTCATATTAATAATCCACCCAGATGTCCAGTGTAGGGTGCTGTTTGAAATTCAGGCAGATCCAAGTCTGGGCTGCATGTGCTGACCTTACTGCCAGCTGCACTTTTCTCCCTCTACTGCCATTCTTTTGTTGTCATGACATAGCTTGGACTGTGAAACTATCCCACTGAAAACTATCCCAGCAAACAAGAGATGCTCAGTTATACTAACTCATTTCATAGCCTGATAGGCACAGTTATAGGATTGTCTGTCTGGCAGTGGTCCACGGTTAGATCAATTTAAATTGATCATCAAACCACACCCTTAGAGCCTGAAAGGCCAAAAGTAATGTGAGCTACTTGGGGAGATGGTCTGCTATGTGGGATTTCAAGCTGATAATAGGTCTCTTGAAAGAGTACATAAACAGAGTTTGTTGCCCTTGAGGTACAAGTGCTGACTGCAGTTTTGCTTGAAGAAGATTAATCAGAGGTTCAGGAGGCATTAGCAGTAGCTAGGAAATGCAGTTCATCCAAGAATGGTTTCGAAGCTTTCTCTTCAGCCTACCAGGTTATTGTAGAGCGAAACAGGATCCCTGCCAATGTGTTTGGGAGTTTAAAAGCCTGCTCTGCTTACAGAGAAAAGTGGAGCAAGTTGCAAGACTATAAAGGGTGCTAGGTTAGCAGGCATGAGGATATCTTGTGGTTTCCTAAGTGATGATGGGGAAAAAGAGATCTTGAGCAGTAACTTTACATTCATCTGCCATGGCTGCTTTAGTCTCAAGGAGAGGAGACTTCAGTAGATTAACTGCTGTTGCAGTCTTTGACTGTTCATATACTTGCTTCCCTGAAATGACAGGAACTCATCTTACTGAAGAAAGAATGGCTAACATTTCTCCTTCTTGCAAAATGAGTCACGTTTATCTTTCTGTTGGTCTTTTGATGCAGCATATGTACTATCATTCCTAATGCCTGTCTGTGATAGCTTCTAAAATACTCATAGAGGACCAGGAAAACTGACAATCTCAACTCATCCGAGTTGTCATGTCTTATTCCTCAGCTGTATAAATAAACTAAACTATGTGTCTCTGTCGTAACTCAAAAAATTGCCTTTTCTCCTGGGCTGTTTATTTTGGACGTCATAAGGGTTTTCCTGTGTGCTGAAAGATGAGTGGTCTGGTTTTCTCTGGTACTTACAGGTCCATGATTTCAGTGACTTTTCCAACATATCTCATTAGGAACCTCAGGAAGTCTTTCACAGACCAAACTTCTAAATTGGCATTCTCCAGAGAAGTCCAGTGTTTCTTTTGGCAAAAAAAGAAAAATAGGTTAATGCTGCATTGTTGCAGAAGGCAGTGTGAGCTGTTGCCTGAGAAGGAGATACTGAGAGTTCAGGAGCTGTCTGGTTGGGAAGTGGATAAAATGCTAATGCTGCTTCAGGGAGAAAATAAGAGCAAAGTACAAATTCGTACAAGCTGAAAGTGAGAAGACATTCAGGTTCATTCCACAGCAAGCAGAATACATGCCCGTAACAGACATTCTGACTATGTTACAATTTAAGGGAAGGATTTTTTTTTTTAAGTGAAAAAAGTGAGGGTTAAATTAAAAAAAAAAAAACCAAACAAACCCATAGCTAAATATTTCAGCTAGAATGATCTGTTTCAAGATTTCTCCCAGCTTCTAATGATGAGCAGGAGGAGTAAAGGCTTGAAGCACAGTAATCTATTGATATTTTTGCAGTTTGTGATTACAAGGCTTGTAGAATTAAAAGAGCAAGTTACTTGGTGATGCCATGAATCCATTTTAATTAAAAAGACATTTTATCTTCTTTTTTCTGTTTTTCAGATTTACCATCCCTTTGCCTATTGCTACCTTCATTTAATTATAGTTGACATAACATGTACATTTTTTTTTAATATTCTGCTGCATATTTTATATTGATGCATATTTTATGTTGATGGCAGATGTGGAACATTTCTGCAGTGGTTTTTCTTCCACCTTACTCCTCATTTTGAGATTTCTCTGTTTTTAATTTATTCATTTATTTGTAGTTGCAGTCACAGATTGCATTCAGGCTTACCTTTTGATCTTTCTTGCCTCAGTCTTGCTCAGTCATCTTGCTTTATTTTGGATTGTTCCTTGTCATAAAGAAGGCACAGCCTGCTGTCTTGTATTCATTAAGTAAAACCTTCTTCTTCTCAACCCTGTTGTGTCTGTCTTGCATGACACATCCAAACTCACTGAGCATGATGTTCACAACTATTGCCACAAGCTCCTCTTTGGTAATCCAACCTTGATCTATCGTGGGTCATCTCCACCTTGGTGGCCAGCTATTTTGCTTGGCTGGAATGGCTTCTGCTAAAATCTCAATTGGGTTTTTGTAGTGGTGTCTTGGAGTTTTTGCTCTCACCTTGATCTTATAGCTGCTTATGATGTTTAGAGTCATTAATCTTAAAATCTTGTATTTGGTTTGCTTTCAGACACTCTCCTCCCTGGCCACTCCTTCAGTGTAGCTGTAGATGGGTGGTCTCGTTTCCCCTAAATCTGTGGGAATCTCATTAGTGGAAAGTTTTTGACAATTGAAGTTTTGCACCAAATGTGGAGTAGGAACAGTCCTGTGATCTGTTGTGATTTGCTGTGTGGAGTTGCTAAATACTGCCCTGATACACCTCTCACTTCTTTTCTTCCAGACCTTACGGATCTGATCTGTCACTTGGACATCAGCGTCTTCTAGATTTAATACCCTGTTGTTTGTGCATGCCCCGCCAGCCAGGCATTTCATCTCACTTTGCTGGCACTCCTACACTCTCATGTGGGGTGCTGGTTTTCTGAAATAGTAGGTGTGATAGTCAAAATGGGAGGAACATCGTGGTGTGGGAGAAGCAGAACTGGAGCCTGGTTAGAGCACATGAGGACTCCTGCAATGCAAAAGCGAAATAATTACCACAAAAAACACGTGTGTAGTATACCCAGATGTGGCTGAGTCGTGACTAGCTCTGATGCCTCATTATTTCAAGCAGCTTTTGTATCATCTCTGCTTTCATGTTTAGAGGGAGGTGCCTGTGCAGTTGGCAGCTGGCCAGGCAGCAACTGAGATAAATCCCATTCATCTTCTCCTTGGAGGAGCTTTCTTAAGTAGGTACACAGCTAGATAGAGCTCCCTGAAGCTGCTTGTGCTACTCCCAGGACAGTTTTCCTCAGCATTTCCTAACTTTTTCTTTTCTGGTCAGAGAGTATAGAATGCCAAATAAAAGCTGGTATTTCCCTCATGTTTATATGGAGAGAAGCATTCACAGTACTGACTCATGCTCATGTCAAGTGCCATGGCTGCTGGGCTGGTGCGTTGGTTGTGAGCAAGAGGCCAGGCTGGTCCTCTTTGTAGCAGTTAGGCACCTGCCCAGCACTGAGGTGTTACTGAGCTGCCAGACGGATGTGGGTCCAGGACCAGCAGGGGCTCCCCAGGGCTGGTGGGGCAGGGTCAGGCAGCTGGGACTAGTCTTACGACCTCAGCCAAAGAGCAGGGCAGGCCCAGAGTCCATCAGGTAAGTTTATGGTGATGAGGCAGGTCTGAAGGCAAGCTGGGAAACCATTCTGCAGGCCAGGGTCAGGGCTGAGCCTCAGTCAGGTAACCAAGGTCAGGCACAGCCCCACAATGATAAGGCAGGACCATGGTGTTGGGACAGGTTCAAGGTCAAGGTGAGGATCAACTGAATCCGTGGGCATGCAAAGACACTACTGCAGCTGAAGACCCCGGGCTGAGCTGAAATGGGGCCCCAAATCCCTGCGCAGAGGTCATGGTAGGGGAGGTCTGGTGTGGCTGCTCAGGGCCATTAAAACCTATGAATACTTCTGGGCCTTGCATCCAAAGGGCAGCTGGGCAGAGAAGCCCATGGCTGTCAGTGTGGGAAGAGGGGTTCTCCTCAGCCCCTGCTGAAATTTTGGTGCCACTGTTCAGGTGGGCTGGAGGACAAACAGCACCAAAGCAAAGCAAATGGATTAATATGCTCCCCTCTGCTTATTCTTAAGCAGATGGGAAACATGCTGGCCAATAAAATTAATGAATGTGATGAGAAGTTGGCACATATGGATGCATAGAAAGGAAGGGTTTAGGGAATTTTTTTCAGTCTTTGAAAAGAATTCATCATGTCTTTGTTTAGAAAATCAGATCACGCCCCTCTCTCCTATCTCTAGCACTTTAGCCTTAATTATGTGAGGTAGCAAGTATTACTTTCCATCCTGCTATGATTTACATGAATTTCTTTTCTAAGCCCACATATTTACTTAACATTTCAGAACTAGACGAAGGAAATATCTTTATCACATATTGCACAAATGACAAAAGGAAAAATAGCCTCCAGCTTGAAACTTCTTAGTGAACCTTCATTTTTGAAAGTTTTACTTGCAATTTGTCACCTTTTGTTATGAATATATTTAGCTATTTTGTAAATAAAATACATTTCCTAAGTACTGGGCTACAAGGATTTTTAATGTCTTGTTTTTCTTTTGTCTCTGTGTTATTGTAGAGGTTTACAAAATATATCACTCTTCCCACCTGTTTTCTCAGTTCCTGAGTAATGAACAGAGAACCCAGGTCACTGGTGCTTTGATATCTGAGAAGCTATATTTTGGTGATGTTTCATAATGGTTTTTTTTTTTTTAATCCCAATTATGTGGTTTATTTTATTTCTTAAGTTCTTTGCTTATCTTCTTTTTGTGATGGAGGAAAATTTCCTTCCTTTTCACTCTAAATGCCTTTTGTTCTGACATACATATTACATTACCTGGAATAGAAGTTGATTCTTTAATCTGAATTGCTGTAGTACAGAATGTCTCTAAATGGATTGGAGTGTAGGCTGATATACCTCACAAATTATACTCTAGACATGGGATAAATCATGGTAAAAAAAAAAAAAAATCCATATTTTTCCTATATTTTTTGTGTCCTATTTTTTGTCCTGAGTTCAAGGAAATAGTTACCTGAAGCATACGAAATAGTGTTTATTCTCAGTACCATCCCTACTGACTTCAATGCAATTAGAAGAAAATATAAGAAAAATCCTGGCATTGTCTTTCCAGATCACTGTGTGATGAAAATCACTTTTCTTGAATTATCCTCAGTTATTTCATCATCTGTATTGTAATAGCCCGGAGTTAAGGAATCCTGTGATTTTAAAAGAAATGATAATTGAGTTTTCATGCCTTGCAGCACCTGGTCTGATGACCAGAACACTAGTGAGAACAGTGAGGCCATAAGCATCCTACAGGGGCCAAGAAAACTAAAAATCTGAGTTTCAGGATTATAGATTTTGGTGGTTTGCGTTTTTCTTTTTTTTTTTTTTTTTTTTTTTTTTTGTGGTGGTTGTTAAATGTGAAAGGGATCTGGATTACAGAGTTACAGAGGAATAATGTTAGCTATGTTTAAAGACAGTGTTGATCAGTTGTCAAATGAAATCCTCATTTCTTGGTATGGATCTTATTACACTATGGTTATTACATTGACATGGTACTGATTCCTCAAGAAGAACAAAAGAACTACAGAAACCACCAAAAATCTGTTTTTGTTTGTCTTCCTTAGCCAAAGCCTCTGTCTCTCCAAAAAGACAGCTGAACTGATTTTCCTCTAATTAAAATATAAATCCCTTTTGGAATGAGCTTGTTTGCTACATTTTTGCCAAGAAGACATTTTTATAATGGAGTTTTAATTGTAAATCTCTAGAAACAGGACCATATAATAAGGCTGCTGCCAGTAGCCTCACAGCAGAGTAGCCAGTGTGATGTGTGATAGATGCTGTGTGATTCAGTCTGCTCTCCCCTCTTCTGCTTCCCCCCAAGTCTGGCAGGCCAAACCAGAAATAGTCCTTCATTGCATTTTGCTGTAGGGCTGACTATATTAAGAAAACTGCCTTTTGCAAAGCCTTGAGACTTTGCAGACCTATTGGAGTATAGCATGGAATATTGTTTGGAAAAAAAATGGGTTTACTGTATCTGGATACTATGCTAATCAATCCAGTATGGCTCTTTCATATGGTTAAGCCCATTACAACTTTGACCTCTTTCATCTTTGTGGAGGATATAGGGTATCGTTAATGTTACCAGCTGCATTATTTTCTCCTAATATCAACAACAGAGGGGGAAAATAAAAAACCTGATTCTCTTGTTTTCCACTTAGATAGTTCTAGTATTGCCAAACAAATGTGAAACAGGCTTTTACGATAATAGCATTTTCCCAAACGCCCTGTTAATTTTCAGTAAACCAAAATAAAATGTGTTATTGTTTATTAAGACAGTGTGACCCATATGGAATCCAGATGATAAAAGTTTCAATAAAACGCTGCAATTAGATGCAAGTAACTTGAGTTTTTTTCCGTTTACATGTTTATATGTAGCTCAGAACAGGAATGGTCATTTAAGTCGTGTCAGCAATTTCATTTTACTTACAATGATGATAGTTCTTTTCATTTGCATGCTACTTTTCACTTGAAAGTACCCAAGGATTCTTGAGCTGTCTGGAAATAACTTCAATGCAAGAGTGTTGTAGGCACATTGATCTAACTGTATGTTGCAACCTATGTGTTCTGGCATTGAATAAGGATTTAGGGGCTGTATAGACTATGACTTCGGGGAAAGTTGCATGTTTAAGCTAGCTCCCAATGCCTATTTTGTATTTGCTATACACCACAATGTATTGACAATTTGGACCTCGATACCTAGATTTTTCTGTCAAAATGAGTAGGAAAAAGATGACTTTCTGCTAGTCAATATCTAAATAAATGTTTCCTCTTGCTATATTTGTTATGTTATATCACAGGGTTTTTTTCAAAAGTTGTCATTTTCGGAAATGGTGATAATGATTCAAGTGCTTTCTTACAGAAGGAGGCCATCTCAGATCCATAACTGAATTTTAAATACATGTTTTCATACAACAGTATACTATAATCATAACATGGTTTGTAGTCTATCATTGTATTAAATGTCTGGAACAACCATAGATTCTTAACATTGTGAAGAAGTTGCATCTTAGGGACAGAACAGGAACTGAAGAAAGACCTTTTCCCCTGACAATATTAATTTACTAATAGTTGTGAATATCTGTAAGACTTTTTAAATTCACATGTATCACAGGAAGGTTATTCCTGAATATTTATATATCTGCACAGTAATTGCAAATAAATAATTTACTTACAGAGTTGTGAAACAGTATGCATTTGAACTGAACCATTTGGTCTCTGTAATGCAAATCTGAGAGTGCGTACATCATCAGATGGTCTTTCAGTGTAACTAATGAATAATTATGCTCTTCTGGACAATATGCATTTGAAGATGTTACTCAGAGAAAACTTGTATCTGTCTTTCCAATGGCAGTTTGGGCAAATTTTACACCAGATCTTATTACATGCCATACAAACTTGCAAACATAAGTTACTGCTGCTAAAGAACTGCCAGAAGTATTTCAATGCCAGATGTGCACTAACTGTTGTTCTGTGTACAAACCTTTCTTAACATGTTTGTGTGATCTTTACTTTCACCTTTTTTTTTTTCTCAATTTTAGTACAGTGATAATTTGAGTAACTTTGAAATTGATAACTCAGTTGTAAGTTGTAATACTGCACTCATTCTTAGCTATTTTCCTTTTTTCATATCACCAAGGCTAGTAGGACATAAAATCCAGTACCGTGTTCTTTGCAGTTTTATCTGCATAGCCACTGAAGAATTGTATGGTCAATATCTAGCTTGAATTTGTCATGAACTTACTTGTTGTTGATATTGTAGTATTGTCTCCTATTGCATGTTATCTGATATTCATAATAATATCTTTCACATTCAGTGACTTCCAGAAGTTAACTACATTATCCTCTGCACTTTTCTTTAGCCGTGTTTTCCTGTAGTCCTTTAAAACATCTGAGTAAGATATTTGATGGAACATATTTAATTTGATATAAACACAACTAAAACACCGAGAGCCAAAAGTCTGCTGGCAGTAGGTCATTCTTTGGATAAAGATGAACATTGTAATGAAGAAAATAATGTTTTACTGAATTCCTTGCATCAAAAAAAATATCTGGCATGATTGAGATGTTGTGCCCAAGAGGCAGTTAATCAACTGTGCTGTGTCACAGGTTAACTGTGCTGATTTCTTGTAGTGCCGACCCACTGCGGTTAATAAAATTACCTGTTAAAAATAAGTAGGTATTTTATATTTCTCTACCATTGCAGCTTGGTTTCTCTTAGCAATGACACAACTTCTGTTTTGATCCCTATGTTGCTTACTCTGTAAGTGACATTTTAGACACGTATTCTGCAACAAACGTATTTTGTAGGCTGCTTCAAAAAAAAGGAATTAATAAAATTAACGTTATCATCTTGAGCAGGACATCATTGGTGCATGTTGACAATGTGACCATGTTATGCTTGAAATTTTTTGGTTGCATCAGGGACAGTTTTGTGCTGGATTTCCAAGCTAGGGATTTTACAAGACTTGAAATGTGTAAGCTTGGCCTTTTCTGCACCAACTTGCTCACAGTTTGATAGGGTAACTATAATTTCCACCACTAACATTAAAAATGAAAATAAATTAAGTTTTGCTCAAAGAAGCTATAGAAGCTATGGTTCTGATATATCATGAAATACTAACGTACTATGTAAGTATTTCTGCATTTTACTTAGGCATTTGTAGGCTTCCTGACAGACCTGCTGAGATCCTGCTTTTGCACAACATGAACTTATTAATTCTCTGCTTTGGTTCCCTAATCTATCTGTGCATCCATTTCTAAAGCTGTTCAGCAAGTTACTGTTAGGTTGCTAGTAGAGTCTGGGGAAGATTGTTTTCAAAGTGTCATCTTTATGTAGTTCTTGCATATTTAATGTTTTTATGTGAGAATTTCAGTATGTTTTGTGACAACCAGGTGTTTTAGATCAGTTGGGGGTAGTTTTACTGCAGAAAGGGCATGTGCCAACTTTGGATTAGTGAAGATACTGTGACTGGTATTTTCTCCAGGGAGGGTGTGTTCCCTGGTTCCCTGAGTACTTGCTTATGTATCATGACTGTGATACGTATTTAATTGACATTATGGCCTTTCTTTTGTTTCATTTCTCAGAGACTGTTGTTGTATAAGTAGCCATGAGCTATTTTGATGGGGGGACTGAACACTAGTTATTAATTTGTAATACAGGTCAGCAAGGGAATCTTAATGTTATTCCAAATGATAAAGATGCTCTCCACACGTCCTAGGTATAGAAGAGATTGATTAGTGCAATCATCTGGATTTTTTTCCTGCAAGACTCATGGGTCGGATGGAATTTTGATGCTTATATTTTTTTGTAATGTTTAGAGGAAACACAGGCATCTGAAGGTGATGACGGTGAAGGTAAAGTGTATGGTTTTGATAATGCATTGAGACTAGAAGTCAGTATTGGCTTTGTTCTTGTAGGTACTTAAGGATGGCTGTCATGTGGGGTGACACTGTGCAGAATGGTGTCCATGGAGACAGGGACAGTGTTCAAAGGTGGATGGTTTTGTTTAGTTTGTAAAGTGAGTACATCTTTCTTCACATCTTACTTATACAGCGCATTGCTTGGAGGAAATTCTTCATGGTGGAATGCATTAGTTTTTATAGCCTCTTTCATTTGGAGTCCACAAGGGGGTTTAAAGAAATTAATCTTTCTTCTTGAAACTCACCTGCACCTCTGCCATGCAGGAGATAGCTCTGCTATTCCCTTTTGAAAAATAGAGTATTTTTTACTTCCTTACAAATGGAGGGTCACAGTAAGCTTTAGCTTACCTATTGACCTGAGACAGAGCTGCCGAGGAGCGATCACTCGTTTTCCAACCCTGATGCTCCTACCGCTCCCCTGCATTTGCTGTACTGGTCATGTTACTGCTGAGTGGGCTAGATCATAACCCACTGATCTGTCAGAGAAACTACTGTGACAAAAAGAAGGAAAAATTATTTTCAGCAGATTTCATGGGTGTTATGGCTGTGTGCAGTGCAGCTTATACAAAGCAAGGGGCAGGTAAAGGTAGGGGTGGCAGATTGACCCATTGGGAGCACATACATAGATTGACTTACACATCTTGTCAAATTGCAGGGTTGGTGTGCACTATTTCTAGCCACTGAACAATATATTTCATATTAATATTTTTGTTAACACACATTTTACATAAATTCCTGCATCTCATTATCTGCTCTTTATTTACATGAGACATAAGAATTTTAGAATGCCAGTGGCCTTGACATCCTCCAATTTTGCTTTTAATTTTACCCTCACTGCCTCAGAAAGGAATTTCACAATTAAGTTATTGTTAGAGATTAATTAGTCGCATATTGTCTTTCAGATGTTTACTTAAAGAAACAAATACTCTGCATATAACAGAAACTCAAGGCATGAACAAAAACATTGCTATTCTTTTCATATGTTCCCAAAGAGCTTTACTGATGAAAATTTGTTTCAGTCAAGCAAAACTGCTTCTTCTGCTTTATTTATGAAAGCATAACTTATAGAGGGATTATTATGTGCTCAGAAGCAAATGTGAAATGTGCTGTCAAAATGAGCAACGTATACCAGATACTGAAGGAAAGGCCTATAGACTCCCAAATTAGGGAATTTTATCAATGTGACTGTGCACAAGAAACACTAAGACAATAGGTGGTTATGTTCCTCACCCAGTAATTAAGAGTAAAACATGATAGGTCACAGCTGCTAGAGGCTATTTCCAATCTTAACAACTAATTTTACATGACTTTGTTAAGATTTAACTATCAAAAGCATATTAAAATGCAAATAAGCAGGTTTTCATATACATTATTTGTGCATTCTGACAGTGCTGGAATAACTGACAAAATCACAAGCCATGTCTGTATCTTAGTGCTACAACTGCTGATGAAATACACTATGGCAAAAAACCTGATAAATTGGGAAATAAGCATGACGAGGGCAATCATCTGGAGTTGCCTGTATCATTTACTGGTGTAATCCTCTAAAATAAAGTATGCATAAATCTCAGCTGATGCTGTTTATAGCTAGGAACGAGGTGAGAAAATGGAAAACAATGGTCTGAAAACTGTGCCTTCTCTGGTGGAGGAGACTGTTACTGTGGATGAGCATCTGTGTGAGCCCCCAGATCAGTACTGAGATGGAGAGGCTAGTGTAATCCATAGAAGTACAAGATGGAAATAAAGAAGGTTTTTTAATCTCTATAAAATGGCATTAGTAGACTGCTGCATATAGTTTTTATATCTATTATTTAAAAAAATGTATAAAAGTAGGAGATGCTGCAGAAGAGAACTACCAAGATTATACCAGCAGTGACAAAAATGCATATGGTGAGATCTGTAGAAAGCCTAATATGTATAATTTTTTTAAAACAGAAGATTTAGAAATGGCTCAGTGTACAGAAGAAAATAGAATGTTGTAAAGGTGTAGCTGAGATGATGGACTGGAAGCTGAAGTGAGACAAATGTTAAATGACACTTACTGTACCATGAAAGAACTTACTAAGTGAAGTAGTATCTCTGTATGCTTCATGTGTTCAAATGATGATCAGATGCTTTCTTGGGAATGTTTTGTCTAGCAAAACATAAATTATTCTGCTCAATATAAAATTTACTAGACCAAACTGAAATTTCTATTATAATAATACAACTCAAAGTGGTATAATAGAAAATAGATAACTGGGTGCCCCTTCTGGATGTTTACTCTGTGACTTTCAGATCCTGAATCACATACTCATTTGCCTTTCATCATGCAGAGTTATTTTCACCACTGTGGACTGAATTCACTATTCTTATTTGCTCTCTGACTAACCCATAGAGCCTTCCTGCTGGTGGCCAGCTGATGCATTAAACTGAATGGCAGAGATGACATCCTGCTAATGGATCCCTGTATCAAAGACACATGGAAATTAATTTTTGTTAAACATCACCAGTTGTCCTATAATGTAAAGTGAGAATGTTTAGAAATAGTTACCTGTCTTGGGAAGGAAGAGGGTAATCTCCATAGAGATTATGAGCAGTGGATTCATAGGATGGTCTGACCTTCTTTTTCTATCTGGTAGACAGGATAGTATTTCCAGAGGAGGGCACAAGACTAAAGATTTCCCTTTGATCTATGTTATTTGGTCAGTTGTATATGAATCTGTTTCTCTGGATGGGATGAATTTTTATTTTTGCGTCACTTCTATTCATTGTAGTTCATTTTGTATTTCTGGAGGTCATGAATCCCCAAAAAGAGTATTAACACATCTTGTGAGTGTTTGTAACAAAATTAATAATATATACTTTATTGCTCGTTGTTGTACACCTATACACTGGGAAGTGGTACATGGAGAGAACAAATACATTTCAGAAAATAATTCACTTTGTAATTTCAGCAAATCAACATTTGTAGGTCTGGCAGCATTTCCAGTGGAAGTCTCTTGAGTGTTTTCAGGGATTCTACCAGTGACTGGGAGAATTACTTAGAGGCTTAATAAAAGGAACAATGCAAACAATGCATAAAATTCAGAAATTAAGTTCTGAATATGGACTTTGACTTCTTTAGTACTTGTGAGCTTTCATCCTGCATCCTTCTAATAGTTTTGGGGGTTTCTTTTTAAAAATTTTTAGTTTTTAAGCTCTTAAATTTGTCACTAGCCAATATTGTTACTTAACTAAATCTATGGCAAGAACAGAATCCTCTAAAATGAGATAGACAATTTTTCTACTGTTGCAGGAGTCAAGCTTGACTTTATTTTGAAAAAATGAAACCATACTGATTTAAATGTAAATAATAGAAAGTTGGTAGATAATAACAATTAATTTTTGATATATAGATCTATAGAAATTCAGTGGATGTCTTTACATGTAACAAGTTATGCTATTTAAAAAAATCTTTAGTTAGTTTTTAACAAAATAGAGTCTGTAAATCCAGTTAGGTGCTTTTAGATTAATAGGACAGAGAGCTGTCTGGTCAAGTGTCATGGTTAAGAGTGAAGGAGCTATTCCACTTTGTTGTATTAAGGATTGTGAAGCCTAAGAACGTGTGGAGTAGAGTATGTCTTGCTGTGCTAACTCTTTGTGTAACTCTAACACTGCTTCAGTTACGTTTCCTAACTGCGGGCCTGATTATGCACCATTCCAGTGTTTGGAATGGCTTTGGGAACTATAAGTACGACATGAAACCTCTTGAAAGCATTCCTAGTCTTTCAGTGTGTTTCAGATTATGGGTGCCCACAAAACTCCCTGCATACTCAATTCCTTCAATTTTTGCCTTTTTGTTTATTTTTGTTTTTCAGAGGACTACTTTCAGTGTAGCTGAGTTTTGTGCAAGAGGCATGAGCACACCCAGCAGCAAGGGATGACCCTCACCCTGGCAAAACTACCGTTTGGATCAGGGTACCTCGCTGTCACAAGCAGCTTAAAAGGTAGCTTGTTATCTGAAAACTTGAATTGAAATTTGTGGTTCTCTCTATCCCTCTTTGATTGCACCTGCCTATTATATGATGTCACCCTATTTTTTTTGTCTTTTTTTGGTGGCATTCATCAAGATTGATAGTCACTCATCATGTGCAGCCTAAATTCCTCTTTTTCTGAAGTTACTACAACATTAAAACTTTCGTGCGTTAAACTTTTAATCAAATTTTGCCATAAAAGAAAACATTTTCCAAGATTAAAACTAGTCTCCAAGTGTGGATATAGCATGTAGGTGACTGTTTACATTACACATACCAGTAGGTCTGCTTGTTTTACTTGTACTTACTCAGTGTCAAGGGTTTGCCTGTTTGTTATTTAAAGAACTCCTTCAAGAAGTTTTTATTGTTATTCAGTATCACCAAGTTCATATAAAATATTAGATAAAGATGGCAATAGCAAGATAATTAGAATATTTGGTGCCTACATTGTTGCATTTGCTACCAGTTTCCCATCCCAGACTGTGCTAGTAATTACTGACAAGAGTGACTGATGATAAATTTCAGCTTTATATTAAATTTAAATGTAGTGACTAAGAACTTTGTGGAAGTATTTTGTTACATTCTATGTGATGTTTTCCATTACATCTTGAGCTAAAATGTGCTTTTTTATTCTTTCATTCTTCTTATTATGTTTCTTTGGTTTTGTGTTGAGTGTGCCACTCCAGAACAGTGCAATTTTAGATTTTGATCCAACAACTGATTTTTCACTGAAGATTGATTGTCATACAAACTTGCATAAAAAAGCACAGGCAATTGCAAAGGATACTTATTATCAGTTTTGGCTCACTTATGTTACTCATGTCTTTTTTATTTTGCCAGATACAAAATATGAATTATAAAGAATCAAAAGGGGGTAATGTTTTAAAAAAAAGAAACTTGGAAGTTAAAAATTAAAAGTTATTCTCGTTCCTGTTCATTCATAGATTTGGCCTAAATTAGTAGCTCTCTACATCTTAAACTCTGTGAGGATGTGATAACAATTCCATAACAGTGAGTTTCAGAAACAGTATAATAGTCTGAATACAGAAATAAAAAAATAGTGTAATAGTTGGACAAATACAGAAAGAAAAGATCATTTTTACAAATATTATTTTTCTTTTTCATTATTTGTATCATTAAGGTGTCATGAGTTGTAATAAAAGAAAGATAGAATTTCATGTATTGTCACATTGTGGAAAAAATAGAGAGGAAAGACATTAGAAAGTGTCTAAATATCTTTTCTTTTAGTCTCATTCAGAATTTGAAAAACAGTGTTAACATTTGTCTTCCTTACCCACTTTAAAGGAAACCTTCTCCTTCAAGTACCTATTCTTTTCACTGGTACTTTTTACAAAGACTAGAGGCAGAAGAGTTGGTGTATGTTGCTGTTCTTTTCCCTGCCTCCAAAACTAATGTTGAATTATATGCTGCTTCCAAAATTAATTATTTTTCAGAGAAACAGGAGATAATCTTGTATTGTACCATACCTTCTGTTGTTCCTTCTAGAGGATAAATGCTTCCTTGCATGCTTAGACTTAGCAAAACTAACAAATATGAAATGTCTTAAAACATTTTCCTCCATACCGTTTGAATGAAATGTCTTTGTGATTGCTTAAATATGTTGCTAGTATAAAGCTGTACTTTCCATATAATTCTTTTTCAAATACTTGTAGGTTTTTTAAAACAAAAATTATCTTTAAGGTCATCTTGTTTTATGAAGTACTTTGTCCACTGAGTGAGTTTCCTTGCACAGTCCACAGAGAGACGTTCTGACCTGCTTTTTGCATCCAGATGTAGCTTAATTATTTAAACATAAAGGCATATGCTGAGATTTAGGAAGGGCTCCCTTCAGAACTCAGTATTACCATTATGTGCCAATTTGAAAACATCAATGATCAACTGGAGATCTTGTTGCTCTTCAGTTAAAACAAGTGAGATGTGTGGGATACAGTAAACCAGATGTAATATTTAGGAGAATAATTCAACTGTTTGTACTCCATGGTATTTGCTACTGCGTGACCGTTGAAGAAAAAGTAAACCTAACTAGGATTGCATAGTCTCATAAAAATTCTAGTTGGCTTGAAAATACAGAACCCTTCACATTAATGTTAAACACTTCAATGAGAAAATTACATAGTCGTGGGTAAACTGCGTCAGCAATTAAGCAGAGGAAATAGATTCAAACAGTTTAATAGAGGAAATAGAACACTGTCAAGGAAAAGATTTTTCACCTTAATGACAAAGGAAAATGCACCCTCCACCCTGAATAGTTTTGTTTATTCTAATTAATACGAGTTACGGTAAAGATGAGAATAAAAAGGTAGGTAGTGACTATAATATACAATGGCAAAAAAAATATTTGAGAGGTAAATATTTGGTGTTTAGACAGGTCTACTGGTAATGTATAATCAGTTAAAATATTTCAGCATATTCTCAGATAGCACATTATGGACTTTCAGCTTCTTAGGAAGCCAGTTGCAAGGTTTTTGCCTGAAGAGATGAAAATAGTCCTTTCTGTGCACTCAGCTACATCCTAATGATATTACAAAGTTCTAAGTATATCCTGCATGTGTGCAGGACACACAAAGTGGCTGTAGTTCAAGCCTGTGTTACTGTTGTGATGATTTGCTATGGGTTAAGATATGCACTATTTGCTTAAAATTTCTGTAACCTTTTTTGGCCAGAGCACATGGGGACCTGGTTGTTTCTGCTGACACTTAGCAAAACTCTTAGAGAACATTCAGTCTTGTTGTGCTCTGGTTTTGTATTAAGAAGGAGATCATGACTGCAAAGAGATGTTTGCCTCTGGGACCCTAAGTCAGCCTGGCACTGGGAAATACAGTTGTTTATTTCCTGCCTTTCTGTATGGCATGTAAAGGGTTGCCAGGTTGGGTAGTGAATGAAAGAAGCGCCTCTAAAAGAGTGTGATTGGAGAACAGTCAACTTTATGACCAGTGGCTTAGAGTCTACCATGACTTCAGGAGAGTGTGTTGTCTGACTGTAATGCACATTTCTAAACTGATTTGTAGAGATTTGTTTTTCATGAATTTCAGGCTAAAAAGGTAGATGTATACCTCAGAGAACAGGTGGCTATGAGAACAGTTGGTTGTTATGAGAGAATAATTTTGCCAGTGAATAGTGATTTTATCATTGAATCAGAATTATTTTCATTTCAAAAGGAAGTTTGTCAGGTTGCCAAGTTTGCTTTCCTCCTGTGGCCCCTCCTTATACTACAGTACTTAGCTTCAGGATATCTGCTTAGCAACAATAGACATACCTGTGAAATGATTGTACTTGCTACCCTTTCTTTGCATCTAAACACATTTCCCTTCTTTCCAGAGTTATCTGTCTGCTTTGTAATTTGAACTTTTTGGTTTCTTTCCTGTGATCTAACTGCACAACATGAGTGACACTTGGGCAAATTTGAAATCTCGTCCTCCATTTTACATTTACGTTGATGTATGCTCATCCATGCAAGTGTAGTTGCAATCATGAGCAATGAGAGTAAGAAGTGAAATGTGCTTAGAACTTTACAAAAAATTCTTCATTTATCAAATTTATTTGCAAGATCTAAATGAAAGCTTGAGCTGAGACCACACAAGTGCGGTGCAGGAATTTATTCCTAGACATCTTTTGCATGAGTTTTGAGAATAAAGTCACAGGCTCCCCAAGAATTTGTTACATGATCGTTTTTATACTGGACCATAGACTCCATAACAATGAAGGTCACCTTACTGAAAGTGTTAGTGACCCTCACACTGTGGTTCATGAAACGTTTGTCGGTAATCTCTTAGAAGCTTAATGTTGCTATGGTCTAAGTGATAATTCAAAGCAAAATAAATTAATTTGCATTTTTAATATTGCTTCTCTTCATATGTATTTCATTAAAGATAACATGGAGAAGTGGAAAATGGAGGGAGAAGTAGTGGAGCACAGAAAGTCCTTTGTAAATGGTAAATAGTATGTGGAGGTTTCAGAATATTTTTCAAAGTATAGAAAAGACAGATGACTGGCCTTAAGGGTTGAAAATGTCGATAATTTAGTGCACTGCTAATTCTAGATGAAATTTCTGTAGTCAGCTTCCAAGTAGGTGACGTCTGGGAAGCTTTTCTTCTCAAGATTATCTGATTCTTCCCAGGGATCTTTATAAAGTGTTCCTTCAAGATGGGTGGACTCTATTCCTTTATTAGATCCACTAAGAGATCCTCTAAAATAGGTCTGCCTTGTCTTTTGAAATATGATTATGGAAAGGAGTTAAAAAAATCCAAAGGGAAGTATTAGAGTTTGTTAGGTTAAAGCCTGTTTCATAAACTCTGCAAAGGGCAATTTTGCCCTGGCTCAACTGGCTCTTAATTGTTGTCTTTGTTAATGATGCAGATAATTTATTTTCATTGACGTTTTTGCTCCAGGAGAACGCATTATCAAGAATAACATAAATATCAATGGTTAATCAAAGACATCTGCTCTGGCAGAACAAATTGTGTGTGCTGATGCACATGCATGGGCATGCATTCTTATACATGGGTAGGTAGAGGGCAGGTGGTGGGGAGAGATTCTGTCCTCAAGCAGTGGACTCTACCTGTGGATGCAGACAAATATCTGGAAAACAAACTTTGTGTAAAAGTAGAACTCATAGTGGGTCTCCTGTACTTTTTGTTGTTTCTTTTCATCCTGCTCTAAAGCTGCAGATACATTGTTTTCTGACTTTCTGCCAGAACCCAGCATAAAGTCTCTGGTTACAAAGTGTGAGAGATTAAAAAGAGAATGACTTTTGAATGAGGAGGCTGCTTTAAATTATTCAGAGGTCCTCCCTCTTCCTCTGTTCCTTTTCTTGATGTTTTGGATCAGCAGCACATTTCTAGCTGTAAATGTCTTTAGAAAATATGTTTTAAAGGAACAGATTCAGTGTGTAAGAGACTTTGAAACTAAAGCATAAAGAAGTAATTTTTGCTTCGTTGCATGTAGTGTAGTAGACAAGTGCCTCTGTCTCATTTGGAAATACAAAGAATCACTAAATATACAAATTCTGCATAATCTCTTAAAATCCTTTTTTTTTAAAAAAATTCCTTTTTTAAGGAACAAGCATGTGAGTGAGACTTGTGACAGTAACTGGTTTTAACTTCAAACTTTTGGCATCAGGGTCCATTTGCTGATTCTTTTTTCACTGAAAAAAAATGCTTTTCTAAGAGCTCTCTAGGAAGAGAATACTCCCCGAGGGTGCTCAGGCATTTTGAAGAAAATAAAAACTGAGTTAATTCTTCACCCAAAACTTGAACCAGACCCAAACTTAACATTTCTTGAGGTTGACGAGTTTGGAATGTTTCCTTCCTCTCCACCCTCATTACTTTTCATTTTCACACTCTTCTGTGTTTCCAGTATTTGGCCAAGATGTGAGCTATGTCTTGCTGGAATTCTGCACCAAAAAAGGGGCAATTTTTTAGCCTGCTTATAAGACAAAAATTCCCACAGAACTTAAGGGGGAACTTGCTCTCATCAGAATGTTGCATAATGTTTTGCAAAAATCCGAAGGTTTAATAAAAGATCTAGGTAATAGTTTAGTAATAATAGTAATTGCTTATAATTTGAGAAAATAGGGTATGACAATTTCCTCTCCTTTCCAGCAGTAATGCTGTTAACATAATTACCTAAATAAAACAGTAATATTATTGTGCATATTTAGAATGTATGTAAATAACTGCAGTGGACTGATACAAGAAATGAAGATTTAAAACAAAACAAGATGAGAAAAAAAAATGAAAAAGAAAGGAAAATTACTTTCTCAAAGCTTTTATATTTGGTCATTCCTAATACTAGTGGGAATTGAAAGTTAAGAATTCTGCATACTTGACTGAGATGTGTAAGTACTGTTCTTGTAACCTTAAATGAACTAAGAATCTGACAACACACTCTCCACTTGCCTCTCACACATTTTTCTCAGTATGTTCTCTGCCAGTTTCTGAATGCAATAAAATCTGCAACGTGTCAGACACTGAGTATAAACCTAAGTAGCTCTGGTTTGCAGATATCAAACCAGTGAAATAAGCTCTTGAGAAATTCACCCTAAAAATCTTGCGTTGATATCTGGAGATTTTTGCTTCTGAGAGTCAGTTATATGAATTATTACTGCTGAAGACTTACACAGTTATGTTATGATGATACATTGCTGTTCTAATGAAAGTTAAAAAATAATAATAAAAAGGATTTCTTTTTCGTATTTAAATAATTTTGGAAATATGGCTTCCTTAGGAACCAGTAATCTTCACACCCAGAAGATACATTTACTTTCTGACAGCCTCTCTGACTCTTCTTGACAGCAACTACCCTGAAATTGCTGTGGGCTTTTGGAAAAACTAACTGGTTTTGTTTGTTTTTAAAATGTATTTCAAAGAGCTAATTCATTTTTTTCTTCTGATTGGAGGTGGTTGTCAACATTTTTGTTGTTAATCTGTAATACACCTCCAGAATTATTATTATTTTTTTTAATAGGAATGGGAATATATTTCCATGTTTTAACTAAAAAAAAAAGATGGAAATTAGAGCTGAAAAATAACTTTCTAGATTATGTAATTTGATTTTATGTCATCGCATTGTTGTGGGGAGAAGATGAGGATTTGTAAGAGAGGAACGAGTCCTTTGTGTTAGCTAAAGACACCTGACTAATAGATTTTACTTATTGAGACTTTTTGCTTTCTATGATGAAGTTTGCTTGGGCCATCCCCTACAGGAACTTCTGTGTCTTTGCACTGTTATGTGCAGTACTTACACAAGGGCTGCAAAAATAAAGGTATGGATGCATTCCTGGTTTGCTCATTTTTTGGTTCTGATGCTTTGCTGTGGGTAGGATTGTACCCATAAGAAAATTTTCTTTTGCAACCTTGTTTGCTTAGGTGTAGATGTAGAACAGCAACCTATGAAGTCCAACAGCCAAATCCCCTTCTTGTGACTGAACATACGCACATTGAATGTATCTGGAAAAGTGACATGCAAGGATAGTCCCAAAACCACTGCCTGATCTGCAGTGCTAGAAATGTTGTACTCATTTATCTTAAAGATGAACGATTTAGAATTTACTTTAAGTGGATCTGTCTTCTCTATAGACAAAGCCTCTTCCAGCTATCTGTTTTCCTGGATTAGCTGTTAATCACAGCTTTTCCTAGCTGTGTATATGTCCAGATTCTTACCTTTCACAAGTCTGCAGCCCTCTTTGAAAGAGTAAGCGTGATGTTGATTTAGATGAGCTGACAGTTTTGCCGGCAGCATCAAAATTGCTTTTCCCAGATTATTGCCATTAACCGTATTTCCTGCCTTCCTCCCAATCACTAAAAAGATGGGCAGCTTCACTTTAAGTAAAATTCTATACATTCTTGTACGTAGAGAAAAAATGCACACAACCCAATGTGAGCTGTCTAAGCTGGCCAACCTGTGCCCTAGGTTACTTCTGCCATCAGCTGAGAGCACTGGGCAGTCTCCAAGGGGCAGGCCAAAGCCTGAGTACAGAAACTGAAGAGTCTTTTTCACCAAAGCAGGTGCCAAATCATTAGTGATGTGCAGGAACTCTGATTGTCATCATTCTGGTTTATGATATGACACTTCTGTCTCTCACATTTAACAAATCTCACTTGATTTGAGGGTTTATAGTGAATCATCTTAGAGCCCTTAAATGAAGCCCCAAAAACTTTTTAGAATTCTGTCAGTTTGACTAGAGAACCCTTGAAGGAAAGTTTTGCTCCACTTTTTAAATGAAAATCAACTTGAACTTGCTGGTTATGACCAGAGTGTTTTTTTTTATTTGGTAATTTTGTAGCGTATCATAGGCTTTTGGCATGTTGATTTGGCACCCTTTGGCTACTTGGATCTTTACCACACCAAGGTTCAGTGTTCTTGGCCCAGATCCTGTCCTGTGAGAAGTGATGAGCTCTGAAAGGGGAGGTGGCACAGTGGAGCTGGTGGAGAAATCTTGTCCGTAACATACAGTCAAAGAAGATAGAGTGTTTATGTTGAAATAGTTTAGAACTGGAAATCAAACTTATTGTATTATCACTTATAAAATTTAGTAAGGAATTAAGATTGTATAATACACTTTACTTTTAACAATTCACAAATACAGTTGCTGCAGGTAACTCTAATGAGTGTTATACCTGTGCAGTTTGCTGAAGCAGCATACATAGAACGACTGTGCTGCATATGTGAACCAGGCTGGATATATGTTCTATATTATTTAGTAAATTATAATAAAGTATTTATAAATAGAAGAAAAACAAAAAATATTGCCATATAGTCAAAGTGGTGATCAGGCATTTACCCTCATTCATGAGAAAATGTTTTGGATCCAGATTTGCTGTACCAAATGGACATGGATGAGAAAAGAAAACAGTTATGTGTGTTTTATGGGAATACAGAATTTTCACTTCATTATGGACAAAAAAAAGAGAAAAAATTAATCAAATAATCAAATTGCTTAAAAGTCTTTCTCAAACTGAAAACCCTCATTGTATTTATTGCAATGCAAATTTCTCGCCTCTGATGCCATTACCTTTCCAGTAAAGTATCTCAGGTGCCAATACTAATAAATAAATACACTTTCTCAGGTGTTTTTAAAATTATTTGGATAGAAGACTTCTGTTCTTTGAGTCTACATTGTTTAGAGAGAGATTTGTATTTCTTTCTAACTTTATGATAAAAGTTTTAGGTCCAAACTCTCAGCCAATGTGGAAATTGGCAGAACTCCACTGGAGTCAGAAGAGCTCTGCCAGTTCACACCATCTGAGGTGTCACCATTTATTTTATTTTTTGCTAATAATGTTGTATAAAAATGTCATGATTGAATTCAGATAAATTATTTGTAATATAATCCCAAAGTTTCATGCAGAAAATGTTTCTTTTATATCACACAAAGACTGTGTTAAATTGCTCAAGTTAAGCTGAAAATGAAAAAAAACAAGAAATGGAAAACCCTAGAAATAGAATTATTCTGTTTTGTTATCTGAGTGCTTAGCACTTTGCCTGAATGATAATGTTTTTCTTAATATATAAGACATAGTTTCTGCATGATTTCAGTTGTCTTTTTCTTCTTAAAAGAGAAATGAATATTTGGATAAGTTAGTGAAGCGATAAGGGGAACAAAAGAGGTATTTTTTTTTCCTCTTCAGAGATAATGAGGGAAAGCAAGTGCCCAGAACCAAGTGTCTCTGTCAAGCAGTCAGTCTTTTAGGGTCTCAGGAATTAATAAAAGGAGAAAACAAACAAAACAACTCAATGAAACAGAACCAACCACCAAACCTTGCCTGCCTAAAATGATAAAATACACCTAAATCCCAGACAGTATTCTAGTGCTCCTAGGTTTCTAATCTGATGGAGATGTGAAGTTTTATATTGATATCACGATTCAAATGGGTGATTTTTGGGAAATGTGTGGAAGTAGCATGGGCCAGTTTGGAAATCCCATTTGATATTTATGCAACAACATCCTTTTTTCCAAAGATAAATTAATGGAAGTGTTTGGGAATTTCTCTATGCTTGTCTTTTGTCTCAGTGATAAAGGCTGAGTTCAAGACCAGTAAATTGGTCTACTAGGAAACCAGACAGTAATTGTGGCATCAGCAGTGGTCCCACAGAAAGTAATCATAAGGCTGCCAACTCTCTTCTTCACAATAAATAAGTTGGTAGAGCAGGGGCATCTTTACAGATTAGTTTGAAGTCTAAATTTAACCAAACTTTACAGCAACCAGGGATTTCCTTATGGACTCAGCAGGTATTACGATAGCCACTCCTTAAACTGCAAATTGCTTAGTTCTGTGAATACAAATATTCTTTTATATAGGCAGGCATGCACTCTTCACACTTTGCCATGTGTTGACACATCATATATATTTTCTCTGCACTGAATAGTTCAGCTACCATTCATTTCCCCTCACACCTGCCTGTAAATTCCATGCTTTTTCCATATGTATTTTTATTATGTTAAGAAAAAAAATAGCCTTACTTTTTTTTTTAATTTTCTTTTTTTTTTTTTTTTCCCCAAGATTTTGCCTTCACTGGGAAGTGTTGTGTATTATTTATTTAGTCATCTTGAGTTAATTAGCAAGAGGCAGAAATGCAGGTAAGACAAAACAGTTTGTGGTTTTCTTATCAGTTAGCTGGTCAATCAGTATTAATACTTTATGGTTATGCAGCAGTCTAAATCGCACCCAGGAAGATGGTGGTTAACTGGATGGTCAGCTTGTGGTACCACAGCTATATTGCTGGCAATTCCTGAGCTAGGTAGTTTAAACTTGTTCAAATACACTTAGACTGTGCGATACAGAATCATGATGTATTCATGGACATGACATGTTTTTAAACAACCAAAGGCATGCCTGTCATAAAGAAATTTCTTGGTGAATTTATGTGTCTCTGCAACCTGGGTTACCAACACACCCAGAAAGCCAGGGCTTCCAGCATTAGCACATGAAATCTTTAAGCTGACAGCAGTAAATTCAGCTGTTGCTCTTGGGGCTACACTGTGCATTGCTTCAGGTACAGGAGCTGTGTTGGTGTTAGGTCTGGTATGTCCTCCTGTCCAGGCTCCTCCCTCCACAATATTGAGTCTGGAGGCTCTGACAGCCTCAGGTTAGCTCCAGTTCAAAGTTTTGGTACTTTCCTGTAGGAAGCACTCTGTGACACAGGGCTCTGAAGACTTTCAGTCTCCTGGCTCTTAGAACACCCCACATAGTCTGGCTGGCCAGAGCTGCAGGAAGCTGAGTCCCAGCCAGGCTATGGTGGATACTTTGCCAGCGCGCTGAAGAAAATTTTGTTGAATCAGTGAATTTCTGCAAAACTTTGACTAATTGTCATTTTCAGTTTACAAAATTCCTCAACAGCTCTATTTATGAACATCTTGAGAGTATATTTATATTTCTTTCCATATATAATTAAAATAAAGGTTTTGTTGAATAAATTTACTTATTGGAAGGAAAGATGAGTTAAGTGCTTTCAACCCTTTCTTCATTACCATAGTCCTGAATGTGTACATCTGCTGAAGGAATGCCCAACACTGAATTTTCAGCTACCCTTATTAACTCCAATTAGGATCAATTGCTGTCTTAACAAGAATGTTTACTTAATACATCAGAAAAAATCATGTTGCTGATTCTTTCTCATTGAAATAACCTTATTTGATTTTTTTTTAAAATCCTTGTTTTACAGACTTACTAAGAAGTGAATATGTACTAAAGAAACAGCAAGAACACTAGAGATATTTTTAACTCAAGAGATATCAAGCCTATAACTTTTGATTACTCAGAAGTACACAGAAAATAAATCCAGATAAGATTAAAGAAGACCCAGAGGAAGTGAGAGAATATTGTCTGCACTAATATGTTGGCTGAGTAATGAATAACATTAGCTTTGGATCACAATAAACCTATTTTTAAACTTAGATCTAAAATCTTAGTTTCTACAGTCTCTCTTCTGCTGTGTGCTTTGCAAACACATTCGTGAGAGTAGCTCACTGTGAATGTGTGACCTGTAAATCACTCTCAAGTATCCTCAGTGCAAGTTTGTGCTCTTATCTTAGCTTCTAAATGGGAGCACTTTAAATTATTTGAACATTAATATTTCAGTATGGATTTTTAGATTTGAATTACTTTAAAATTCTTTAACCTGTCTGTAGCATACTTCAAGGCTGATTAGATGTAGTTGTATCTATATTTCACTCTTAACAGCAATTTCCTAGTTTTTGGGACACCTTGGTAGTGCTTCATTGGGTACTCGAAGTTGTCCAGTTTCTCTTCAGTGGTCACTTCTTTAGCTTTCCAGTATAGTTTGTTTTCTTAATAGGTTTCTTCAGGATATATTTTACTCTTTGGGCCTTGCTTATTTTATTCTTGGATACTGTTGAAAGAATAATTGTATATTCCAACAGTTAAATAGATTATTGCAGATGAAGTTTGCAAAATTCTTACAATTCTTGTAAATTCAACTGAACTGT
The DNA here is from genome assembly GCF_000691845.1 of Merops nubicus. Classification (NCBI taxonomy): domain Eukaryota; kingdom Metazoa; phylum Chordata; class Aves; order Coraciiformes; family Meropidae; genus Merops; species Merops nubicus. The sequence continues at coordinate 60,432 of NW_008600280.1, forward strand.
TGGTGTGAATGCCATCCAGTGCCCCACATCTATCTCTGTTTATCAGGTGAATCTCTCACTTTAGCTTTGTAATGACCTTCTACTCCTTTTGTACCCTGTTATCATATATATTCAGGTCACAAAATCATTTGGGTTCTAAAAGCATGATGATCTGGAAGTTATCTTGGTATATGTGTGTGTTACCTTCCTCTTGTCTATCCCTACTGCATTTTTATGTGTTTCTGATGATATGTCAGGTTCTTTACTGAAAGATCCAGTGGGAAAGAAACAGGTACATACATCTGTCCTTTCTGTGGCTGCAGGGAGCTCTGTTGTTTCAGAGAAATACATTGTGCAAGTCACAGCTGCCTTCTTCCATTGTAGATTACTGTGGCAAAATTCATTTTCATATGGTTTTATCCCACTGATGTTTCTTTTGTTGGATTTGAATTTAGTCTCACATCTTAATCTTTCTGAGCTGTATATATACATTTCTTATTCTGTGTTCTTGCATAAAGATTTTTTTCTGCACAAAGAATCCTTGATATTTTGTATCTCATTCCCTTAGTATATTATAATTTATATAAGACCTAACGCTAGTTACTCTTACACCACTTCAGATACAATTATTGTGAAAGGCAGAGTAGTGCAATTTTTTTCCAGTTTAATAATTTCGAAGCTGTTTTAAAGCTCTAAATCTTCAGCTAGATGAACCTCCCAAAAAACTGAGCAAAGATTCAGAATTCTGTTTCATTTAAAGAATAACTGAATGTATACGATTTTGATTTTAAGAAGCTCAGTCTCTGTATGGGTCTGGCATGAGCTTTTCTTTTAAAGACTAACACAAGAGCATGCTATGCAAACACAGGCAGAAATATGCATACCAAATGGTAAAGGATTTGTGTTTTACACTGTACCACAAAGGCTCCATCCAGGTTCTTTTAGGTGAAAAACACATGCTTGTTTCTATGGAATTTATGAGAGTTCACATATTTTCTCAAATTTTACTTTTTACAATCAGTTGAAAAAGAATACTCACAGTTTTGCTTTTTGCCCACAGTTAAAACTTCTTTCAATACCAGCACTCTTTGCATGGGCATGCATGTTAGGAGAAGGTGTATGGTCTCATGGCTAAGGTGTTACACAAGTCATCAAAGAACTTGGAATTGTCTTGGGAGAATTTAGGACTTCCCTAAAAGAAAAATATTACCCTATCTTCTTCAGTTTCTCCACTGGCAACTGCTGCCACTTTATAGGGACCTGAAGAGCTTCGCTACTGTCAAACCTTTCCTGGTCTTTACATATAAACTCATTTTATGTCTTTAAGCTGCTGTTTCTTCTCCTGTCTTTTCTGTGTCCTCCTTTCCAATAAATTATAGTTTAATGGTTTAATCTATGGTTTAATCTGCTGCCTCCCTGGGGCTCAGGTTAGGGCTATTAAAAGGAAAGTCACTGCTCTGGTGCAGCCCTCTGATTATTACCCATTGTTAGTTATTCAGGCAGGTAATGACAAGGTTGTACAGAGAAGTCTAAAGGTGCTCAAAAAGGACTTCAAGGAGCTGGGGTGACTAGTCAAAGGCTCAGGTGCTCAGGTGGTGTTCTCATCAATCTCTCAAATGCAAGGGAAAAACACAGAAAGTGGGTGGAAAACACATCTCATTAACATGTGACTCAGAGACTGGTGCCACCATTGGAATTTTGGGTTCTTTAATCATGGGGAAGTTTATATGGCACCTGGTCTGCTGGCAAAAGATGAAGCACACCTGTCTCCAAGGGGAAAAAGGATCCTCACACATGAGTTGATGGGGCTCATTGACAGGGCTTTAAACTAGCTTCAAAGGGGAAAGGGGATAAATCCAGGCTCAGGAGAGATGTGCCTAAGGACATCCTTCAGTCTACTGTCCTACTTGAGGTTGAAAATGATAACAGAGGGCTCACTAACAAATTAGTAACCACAGTAGTGGCTGGGGACGGTCCGATAGCAAGAATGAAAACTGGTGGGTTAACTCCCTCTGTTAGATGATTATATACCAATGCACGGAGTATGGGGAATAAGCAGGAGGAGTTGGAGATCTGCATTAGGTTGCATGACTATGATAGAATTGGAATCAGTGAAATGGGATGGGATAGCTCCCATGACTGGAATGTTGCCATGGATGGCTATATACTATTTAGGAAGGACAGATCAGCAAGGTGAGGCAGTGGTGTTGCTCTTTATGTGCAAGAGCAACTGAAATGTATTGAGTTCTGTCTGTGGGGAGAAGCAGAACACATTGAAAGCCTGCGGGTAAGAATTAAGGGACATGCAAAAGGGGGTGAAACTGTTGTGGGATTCTATTATGGACCACCAAACCAAGAAGATGATGTTGATGGGGCCTTATACAGACAACTGGAGATAGCCCCTAGAACACAATCCTTGGTACTCATGGGTGACTTAAATCACCCTGATATTTGTTGGGAAGCCCACACAGCTATGCAAATTCAGTCAAAAAGGCTCTTACAGTACATCGATGATAACTTCTTAATGCAGGCAGTGGAGGAACAACGACAAGAGGTGCACTGCTCGACCTTGTGTTAATGAATAAAGAAGGACTGATTGGGGACATTAAGGTTGGGAACAGCCTTGGCGACAGTGACCATGACATGGTGGAGTTTAGTATTTTACAGAGTAGAAGCAGGGCAATAAGTAGGATTACAACCCTGGACTTCTGCAGGGCTAACTTTGCACTCTTCAAAGATCTACTTGCAGGAATCCCATGGGCTAAGACTCTGGAGGGTAAAGGGGCCCAAGAAAGCTGGTCAGTTTTTAAATACCACTTCCTCCAAGCCCAAGACAGGTGCTGTGGCTTGAGTAAAAATTCAGGTAGATGAGCTAAGGGACCTGCATGGATGAGCAGGGAGCTTCTGAAGGAAATTTCATGGAAGAAAGAAGTGTATAGCTCACGCAAGAAGGGATTTGTCATTTGGGAGAAATACAGGGAAACTGTCAGGACAGGTAGGAAGGCAATAAGAAAGGCCAAAGCCCTCTTAGAACTAAAACTAGCAAAGGAAGTAAAGGAGAACAAAAAGGGCTTCTTCAAATCTATCAGTAGTAAAAGGAACGACCTGGGCAGTGTGGGCCCACTGCTGGATGAGGCACAGCCCTGATCACTGAGGATGAAGAGGAGGCAGAGTTGCTGAATGTCTTCTTTGCATCAGTCTTTAATCCTGAGGCCAGCCCTTGTGAACTCCAGACCCTGGATGTAGGAGAGAAAGCCTGGCAGAGGGAAGACTCTCTGCTAGTCAATGGAGATTGGGTTAGTGATCAGTTAACGAGATTGAATACACATATGACCATGGGCCCTAATGAGATGCACTCAAGAGTATTGAGAGAACTGGCTGATGTTGTCACTCTACCACTCTCCATCATTTTCGCTAGGTCATGGCAAATGGGAGAGGTGCCTGAGGACTGGAGGAAAGCCAATGTCACTCCAGTCTTCAAAAAGGGCAAGAAGGAAGATCCAGGAAACTACAGACCAGTCAGCCTCACCTCCATCCCTGGAAAAAATGATGGAGTGACTCATTCTGGAGGTCATCTCTGAGCACACGGATGAGAAGGAGGTTGTTGGGACTAGTCAGAATTGATTTACCAAGGGGAAATCGTGCTTGACTAATCTGATAGCATTCTATGATGTGGTGACTGAATGGGTAGATGCAGGGAGACCAGTTGATGTAGCCTACCTTGACCTCCCCAAGGCAGTTGACACAGTCCCCCATGACATTTGCGTGAGCAAGCTCAGAAAATATGAGCTAAAGAAACAGGCAGTGAAATGGGTTGAGAACTGGCTACACAATAGACACCAAAGAGTGGTGATCAGTGGTGTCAAGTCCAGATGGAGACTTAGAACTAGTGGAAACCCCCAGGGATCAGTACTGGGTCCAGTCCTGTTCAACAACTTCATTAACGACCTCAATGATGGTGTAGAGTGCTCAGCAAGTTTGCTGATGACATGAAGCTGCACTCTGCCCTGGTAAGACCTCACCTGGATTTATTGTGTCCAGTTCTGGGCTTCCCATTTCAAGAGGGACAGAGATCTACTCGAGAGAGTCCAGCAGAGAACTACGAGGATGACTGGGGGACTGGAACACCTGTCTTATGAGGGGCTTTTTAATCTTGAGAAGACTAAGGGGGGGATCTAGTTAATTATATGAGGGCTGGGTGTCAAGAATAAAGGGGCAACCTGTTTTCACTTGTGCCCTGTGATAGAACAAGGGGCAATGGATACAAGCTGGAGCACAGGCAGTTCCACCTCAACATGAGGAAGAACTTCTTTACTGTAAGGGTTACAGAGCACTGGAACAGGCTTCCCAGGGAAGTTGTGGAGTCTTCTAACTTGGAGAATTTTAAGAACCATCTGGAGGCATTCTTGTGTGACCTGCCCTAGACTAGGTGGTCCTGCTCTGGCAGGGGGGTTGGACTTGATGATCTTCAGGTCCCTTCCAGCCCCTAAAGTTCTGTGATTCTGTAATGGAATGGTAGTACATATCAGTCACTTAGATCTTCATTTTAGAATCTTCATATTCACTAGTACAAAACCAGCTTGGTGACCATCCAAAGTGTGTAGGTTTTGTTCCTGAAAACAGCTTTTAAGATCCATGATTTGAAATTATTTATTACTGGTTCAGAAATCACGTTAGATCAGCAAAAGATCTGCTGAACTTGAAAGAATTCAAGGTGTGGGTAGATCATGCATAGCTTAGGATTTTTGAAAGTGTTAATTTTGAAGAGGTTTGTGTAGTAATCGAATTTGAAATAGACTATCCTCAAATAAAGCAGTTTTCATGTCTACATCATAACAGCCTAATGTATTAATTTCTTTTAGAGGCTTGTGTTCATTTGTCTCTTGCTTTATGATATTTAAGCTTCATGGGAGGCTGTTTCATATTTGATCATTAGCAAAACGCTGAGCTTTTTTTTGGATCTTCTCAGTTCTCTTAACATGACAGAGCATCCCTTTAAATTCTTAACATGCCTGAAAATGTCTGTTTAATAGTTTCAGACTGTCTGTTGTCAAGACCACTGATATCAGTTATATACAATAGTAATAAAATGACTTGTCTGTGGTCAGAAGCTTCCTCTGGCACAGAGGAAGGAATTGCACACACTAGAAGTATACAGGACTGCTTTGGTGATCAACTTCCCTTCCCCCTCTTCCTTCATGTGAAGTCTAGTCTAAGCAGAATTATGAAAATAATTCTGTCTTCCCACTAAGATTTCTAAAATAGGTAGCACCATGTCTCCACTGTGTTATCAGCTTGTTGGAAGACTTCTACAGTTTAGTCTACCAGAACATAACCGACGTTATCTGCCTAATGGATTAGTCACTAAGGAGAGTTTATTTAGCTAAGACTAGTTCTGTTTCTTTCAGATACTGCGTTCACTGTGGTACCCATGATTTGTGGGGTTTGTTCTCAGTTTTGGAGTCCTCAATCACTTGAGCCTTTGCATTGTGGAGGAACTGAGGAAAAATTTCTGCCTCTTCCTATTGTATGTTCTTGTTTGGGAACACTAGGAAGCGTAGGAAAAAAGGCATGGGATTGAAGAGGAGTCTTACTGAAAATAAGTTGGCTTCATCTGTATCTGGAGGTAAATCTGGATTTACAGTACAAGTCATAACAGATTATGATTATCAACAGTGAATTTAATTTGTGCAAGGAACAGGCTAGTACCGTTTTGAAGAAATTATATTTGCTTTAAAAATAAAACTATAATAAAAATGTTATTTATTTTGTGGCTATCCTGCTAAAATAAGTACATTTCCATGGCAACACCAACTCAGAAAATGGAGACAAATAGTTTGTTGTGATGAATGGTTCTACTGACTCCTTGCCTAGGAGAGGCATAAGTTTGTTTGTTTGTAAGTAATGAGTTGTTGGAGCCAAGTTCTGAGACTTGTCTGGAGTGGCCAGTGTACTGTAAATATACCACAGGTTTTAGGATTGTTTGAAATCTCAAAATATGCTCTAAGTCCATGCTAACAATAGAATCATTATAGCATTGTGTAGCAGTGTATGTAAGATGATGTGCTATATATTTGTGAAAGACAGCCAAGTCATCGTACCATTAATAATTATTATAACTAAAGTTGTGCAGAAAACAAGAATTAGCATTTATACACAGAATTAAACCATTTTCTGATTCAGACATATCAAAACTTTTGGGTTCAGGTCACAGAAGTGGGCATGTGGACAACGTTATATTTGTGTTGACATTCCTAGAAACAAAATTGTGGCCTTGTGGCCAAGACTTGCCAAATTACAGGAGAAACTTTATATTTCTTTAGTATTGAGTATTTAACAATGCTTCCTTAGTATTTCTTAGCATGTTTTAGCATGCATTCAGTCATAACTAGAGATATTACCATTTTACTTTTAAGTAAATCCTGTTTCCTTTAGCTGTGTCTGTGTGGATGTCACAAAGTGAGTTCTGTGGGTGTTGATAGTTGTGAAGAGATTATTACTATGATTCTGAAAATCCTTCTATATATTATGCTGGCAACTGGAGCTGTCAGATCTGCTAGCAGATGTAGAAAGGGTCACTTCTAGCACAGAAACAATTTGGACTGTTTTGCAGAGATTTGGGCCTCCTTTTGAAATCTTTTATATCCTTCTTGACATATATTTACAGCATGCATTTCAGTGTGTTTCTTTTCTGGTATAGATTGCTTGTCACTATTAGTTTTGTGCTATGACAGCAGAGATTATACAACATCTTTTTTTGTCTTACTGTATATATTTTGACTGTGAATTCTGTGAGCTTTATGCTCTTTTTACCTTAAAAAAAAAAATAAAGCAATGATATTTAGTATTTCTAATGCCTACCATTGTGGGGTTTGTCTGTAATTTCCATTTTGTATTTGACAGTATCTTATATTCCATAACAGTGCCACAGTGTATCCAAGTAAAAAGGAATTTAAATCCACTAAAATTCTTTCATATTTTAAAAGTGGTATTTAAAGATCTTTATCCATAATCCTTATTTTTCTGTAACATAAGTATCAGTTTCATAGGTGTGCTTGCTGACCTTTTAAACCCATAAACACTGCTGAGGTCAAAATAAAGGTGTCTTGTATTTCCTTGCCATTATGTGAGATTCAGATTTCAGTTTCCTCTTTTATTATAGTTAACAAGCACCCAGGAAGTCATGTAGTCTTCTGGGCCAGAGTCGGTGTGCACTGTGTATTCTGCCTGGTGCACTGTCTACAGACGCTTTGCATTATTTATTTATTATTTTACAGCTCCAGCCTGCAAAGCTGCATCTTTTCTGTCAAGCTTTAGAGTCTGCCGATTTTAGCACTGTGTAAGGCTCTGTCTAGATCCTCGATGTGTCTCTAGAGATGTAATGTTTACTAACTTCCTGATTTGCCAGCTCCTGAGACTGTGGTGGCCATGGAAAATGCAGAACACACAGAGCTCGGAGCTTTAACATAATTGTGAAAACAGTCTTTTTCATATTAGCACCATGTCATTAGCATGGGCAATCCCATTTTAAACAGACTTCTTAAAACTGTTGCTGTTAAAAGCTGCTGGGTTAGATCTAAGAGTGACTAAAGATCCATTCTCTTGATATCTCTCAGTGATTCAAGAAGCCAGAAGACTGAAGATGTCAGTTCACATATGTTGTTCCCAAAACTCAGAAAGAAACTACCCTTCTGACATCCCTGGGTTGTTAACACATTTAAGAAAAACAGTTACATTTTTTTGAGGGTTTGAAAACTTATGTTAAGTAACACACAAATAAGAGTAATCAACAGGGAAATGTCAAATTCTTTTGTACACAGGAGGTGATTGTTCTTGTACATCAGCAGATGCATCTATAAGTCTACTACAGTTAGTGTTATTATCTGAATGGTTTTATAAACTTTAAATACATCTTCCCATAAAACATAAATAATGTAGCTCCATTTTGACCTTTCTGAAAGTCCTCATGAAAGTGAAGGATGTTCATTAATACTATTTTTGGCCAGCTTCCACGTGTAGGGTGAAGGATATTAAATAAAGTTAGTTTTTTTTTGCAAGATTATGGATTCTAACCAAACACTATCGCTTTGCTGCTGTCTGAGTTTCTAGATTTAGCAACTCTGTAACCAAGAGAGGGTGGTGTTTAACTGTCAAGTGAAATCAGCTGTCAGAGTTGAGATGTGGTGTTCAGAAGGCAAGCATGAAAACCAGTGGTGGTGGTGATCTGGAGTGGCTCTCTGGGTAGCTGTGTGAATCTGGTGGTATAGAGGATGACAGTTTACTTCCAGCCAAATTTAAAAAAAAATTAAAATTGTGCACAGATTGTGGAAATATCTAATGCAGAGATGACCTGTTTCCTGCTAAGCCATTTGTAGTTCTTCAGAAAATCCCTCCAGCTTCTCTGTGTGCACTCATCTCACATGGGAGGAAAAATGGGAGGAAAAAAGCCTTGTCATTTTTGGAAGATTGTTCCACTTATAAAAATTAATATAAGGGGAGTATTCTAAGTGTACTGTTCTTTGTAAAGCAGAAAATAAAAAGACAAAATACTGAAGTTCAGCAAATAAATAAATGGTGGGATGGAATTGTTATGGTTGTGTTAGGGATGGGAAAAACTATTGGTGCAGCTGCTAAATATAACAGCCTCCTTCTCTTCAAGCTGAATGACGGAACAGTCAAATGCATCTGTGTTTACTGGTAGTTCAGAATATTGAAACAACCCTTAAAAATTCACTTAATGTATAATGCTTTTCATTATTCTGTTGGAGCAGTTTCTTCATGGGATAAAAGTTAAATGCGGAGGTAGGGGAAGGGCTTTGGCTTCAGCTGAGTGTTAGCATATGTGAGGAAATGGGCAGACACACTGAAGGAGCACACAGGAAAGGAACAGGGAAGCTCCAGGTGCAGCCAAAGAAGCAGTTATATTGTGTGCTCAGAGCTTTACATAAAATACTTGCTAAAAAGAGGTATGAGGATGTGAACAAGGAAGCTGTCTCTTGCTGCTTGATTCCTGTCGTGTTGCAGAAAACTGGGCTTTAACATACAATTTACTGTAGATTGCACTGAAGAAATTCCAGATTCCTTCCTCAGTCTTTCCCTTGAGAGAAACAAGGATTTAGAGGCTGAATTTTGGATAGATGCTTTAATTTAAAAGGGTGACACAATTTTGTTTTAATAATGAAGTTTGTGTATTTTATATTGATAAAGGAATAAACAGGATGCTAACTTTTATTAGACACTCAAACTATCAAGAAATGGGCCCTGTTCCAGAACTGTATGGCAAGACAGACAAAAGGTATAAGGAGGTATATGATATACAAGCAGAGTGAGCATTGAAGCTTTCGCAGCTTTTCTGACTCTGCAGGGTTTCTGGCACCATTCTTTTTCCTCATGACCTCTTATCCTTCCATCTTTTTGTTCCCTCAAGGACCATTTGTTGACTGAGGTGTCACTGTCTTGCTTTTGATGTCCAGAAAACAATTGTCAGCTGTGCTTGCTGTGTTTAAAGTTTGAATTTATGAGAAAATGCAACTGAAAACTTTTCTATAGTGCTGTATCTTTCTACTGATACCTCACTGCTAATTATTTAATATATTCCAAGCTGATTTATTAGCTAATCTCAATATAGTTAAAAATTAAACAAAACCACTTTTTAACAGTAATATATTTAAGATACTGGGAAAAGTATAAACCTCTAGGTGATAGTGCTTAGGCACCTCCTTATAGTTAATTTCAGATGCACAAAAATGTGAAGCTTGCTTGTTGCCAATGTAGGAAGTGAACATAATTATGACTTTGCAGCTGCTTCTCCTAAAGAAAAAAAAAAACAAACCAGTAAGACTCAAACTTCTTACTGCAATTTAAAAGGAATATGCTCAAAGGGAATATATTTATGCCAGGAAGAAGCAGCCATAACCAAGGTAATCCTGTCCTATCCAGCTCACGGCAAGCACATTCACAAGTATGATGCAAAACTGCGAGAAGAAAAAAACACTTCTTCAGCATCCATTGCCAATATAGATTAAGCTGGATAAAAATCCCAAACCAGTGGAAAGAATTTGGGCTATGACAAGTCTGCATAGGTATTTAGATATCTGGGTACATGTAATAGTGGCCTTTGCACTATACTGGGCCAGAGTAGAGTGCTTGCATCAGAAAAAAACATCCCAAAATACCCAACCCCACAATTCCCAAACAAATCTTTCCACTCATTAAAAAGAGCTGAGCTTTTCTTTTTTGTTTTCTTTTTTAAATGCTCAAGAGTTTTATAATCTCTCCATCTTCTATTGTCCTCTGCTGTTACTTGGTTTTGTTGCCTGAACTCTGGATCACTAAGAACATGTGTTCACTTGAATACCTCTCAAAGAACAATTCTTGGAGGGGATAATAATACCTTGGTGACACAAAACTGTCAATATGGTTTTTCTGTTTTTTTTTTTTTTTTTTTTTTTTTTTTTTTTTTTTTTTTTTAATGTGCCTATGTTATGTACAGAAGCAAAATATTAATATCACAGGTCAAAATAGTTGGGACAAATACTAAGCCACAGTGTAGTTTGTGCTGAGTGTCACGGAGAGGCTCTTCTGGTGAATAAAGACTTCCCAGATCAGTTTCAGATGACCTGAGTTGATCTTTAGATCAGAATACTTCACTATTTTGAGTTGAAGTATGCAATGTACATAAATTCCTTGTTCGTCCATCTTTATACGCTTGTTGTTCAACACAACTGCAGCCAATATCTGGTCAGCTTGTATATAATTTGATGTCAAGAAGTCAGAAAAAATTATGAAGCATATTAATTTGCGTGACTCACTCATAAAATATGTATTTTCTTAGGCTTTTAATGAAGTATTTAGTACAGAAGTAATGGGAACAAATATTTTTGTCTCCTGATGAAGATCTCTTTTCTTTTATTATAGTCACCTGCAGTTCATACATTGTTATCATTAAGCACCCAGAAACAAAACATGTACAGTACAACAATACATTCTTTATTTGTAAAATGAGTCAGATCACTTCTGTCCTGCTTCCCATAGATGAGAGCTTTAATAGGGATATAAATAAGAAACTTAACATATGTGACCTTCTGACCACAGAGTGTTAAATTCCAGGCACTATATTGCTCCACCACTTTTTTTTTTTCTTTTATTTGAATGTGTATTCATCATAGTTCAGTTGGAAATTGTGTGATTTATGATTGATATTATGTTATGATATGAAATGCATTCAGATACACAGAGAAGAAAATTGTGGAGGAAGAATTCTTGCTAAGGATGTTGAAAACAGTTTCCACTTGACCTTCAAATGCAGCTGAAATGGTACAATTGTATTTATGTAAAGTTTTATCTTTGAGAAACATCTGCTTCTGTACAAAACCTTTTTTTCTCTGTCCAATGCAATAGTTTGTGTTAACTTGCAATATTCAACTCCACAAATGCATGACCATTGTGACTTGATTAATGAAGTCTGACAATGCAAACATTGTTTATTCTGGGGAAAACCAAACCAAACCAAACCAAACCAAACCCAAGAAACCAACTTGAAACAAACCTGCAGAAGGTACTCCTGTGATGCAGATCCAAACAGGTTTTTGTGGCTTGGAAATATTCAGATATTTATCATGAAATTTTATTATTAGTTTGATAATATCTGCATTTGAAGCACAGGCAAACTCTGTGAAGACTATAGCTTGCTCTCCTTCACTACTTGTAAAATAGTGACCTTATCTCATTTTTATGAAAACGTTTCAAAGAAAATGCACAGGTATAATACTTTTCTGTTTCAAGCCTGTACTAAGAATCCTTTGAGAAAAACAATCACCTGAGACCTCCTGCTCAATCCTGCAATGCAATGAGTCTCACCTCTTCTTAGGAGAGAAGTTTGTTTTACCAGCTGCTTTTTGAGCCTGTAGATTTTTGATATTTCATCCAGAGATTATCCAGATACAAAACCCCCTTCCAAATTTCACAAGCTTTTTCTATTTTGATGCAACTACTGTGATCATCACAAAACATACTGACTGTGAGACTCTTTAGGACATTGTCCACCATCTCTGTTCGATAATCATTATTAAATAAGCCTAGGACCAGCAGAAAAACTAATTTAGTGTGGGAGATAACTTTCAGTCTGTTCACTTTCTGCTCTTAGATAATCAGGAGAACATATCTGGGATGCATTTGTTTGCACAATTTAGAATACATTTTCTTTGGAGAACACCTGAGGTGTTTTCTGAGTTCCATTCAGGACAGTGTATTAAACACAGCTTCAAAAGACTAATGACATGAACCAGAACCATGAGCCTTACTATTGTGTACTCTGTGTGTAAAGAAAACCTATGGAAAGGTAGCAAAGTAATATAAACTGACTGAAAGGGAGCATAAGGTACTGCAGTCAGCTAGGAGAGGTTTTAAGTGCAGAGAGTGAAGGATTTGCTATTATGTCTGCTTGCAGAATGAAAGCTTACGTTAAGACCTATGTTTCGGAATGAAAATCATAAGGCTCAAAGTCTGCTTACCAGATGACTTTTAATTCTTGTAATAATTGTACCTGTGGTATGTCAAATGTGTTCAGGAAGACAAAACTAGAAGAACAGTTGGCATTAGGTAAAATGGCTTATCAACAGGTATTTAAAATCTTTACAGAATTGTTAGGAACGGAGGTAATGAGTTTTAGTGTTTTTTTTTCGTTTGTTTGTTTCATGGCTCAGTGGTTGGACTTGATGATCTTGAAGGTCCCTTCCAACCTAAAGGATTCTATGGTTTGGGTTTTTTTTTTTTTTTTTAAATTTCTGAAAAGTCTGTTCCACAAAATATATGACAGTGTGCTGTGAAAAAATGCAGCGAGATACAGCAATTTTTGTAACACTGAATGTAGTGTTGAGGAAGAAACCCTCACTGGGAGTGTGTCAACCTGGAGAGGCTGGGAATGAATGCCTCAAAATGTGTATTTACCAGTTAAATTTTATTTCTCTCTATTACTGTGTAACATTATAGCTTTTTCTGCCACGTGGAGAAAGAACAGAATTTTTGTTTGTTAGGGTTTTTTTTTTTTAATATTTCAGAGTTGGGCTGACTGAATTTTTCTTTTGAAACTACTTACAGCAGGCTCTGTAGTATGCCTGGTGAATTCTATTGCCTTTATTAGACACTCAGAGGATTTTATTTTGTGCCAAAATTTACTTTTGAGTGAAACAAAATTTAGTGTTCTGTTGTTACATAGTAAGGTGGTTGAGGAGCACCCCCATTTTCTAGTGTGTTGAGAGAGTAGTACAACTGAAAAGTGGACTCAGGTTGTGCTGATCTCTAGTCTTCAATAAAGCAGACCAATAGCATGGGATTTTGTGATATACTGTGGTCATTAGGAAGTGGTACCTGGGGAGAGAGGAAGAAATATATATTTGTCAATGCACTCTAGGCGTCAGCTTTTGGAGTCAGAGGGACTGGCTCAGTCTTTCTTAGTCAGTCTCCCTTCTTAAAAAATCTGTAATATTTCTGTCCTGTGAGCATCCCAAAGGTTTATTAGGTATTCTGTGGTTCAATCCATAATCTTCAAACTGCCTTTTCTCCTGACCTATCCTGACATCAGTTTGAAGAACCAAGAAGTAAGCCAAATGACAGTACTTAAAACAATATAATAGTGTTTATATTTGAGCAGAGAAAGGTCTTTGACATAATTCAAGGGTATCTTTCTCTGGGACATTGTGTAGCCATATCTTCTGTGCAGTAACATTTTTTTTAACTCCCACTGTCTACATATGCAGATCAGTAACTCACATGGATCTGGCTTTGCTTTTCCCAAAGAGGAAGAACTTGTCCTTCAATGTTGCCATAAATATTTTCAAAATTTTTGAAAAGAAATTTTCATGTTACCTGGTATTGCTAAACTCAACAGATGAAAAATTACCAATTTAAATTTGGTTTCAGTACTTTCTTTGAATGCTCTTCCTCTTGAGCTTCCCTTACTCATGTCCAATGTAAGTATTTGACAATCAGTGCTGCCCATACACCTTTTTCAGAAAGGTGACTTTAGTTCTTGTCTGCTGAAGACGTTCTTGCTGATAGTTCTCATGACTGTCTTTACCCCTTTGCTATCTGTGCTTGTCTCCAGTTATTCACATTTTCTTAAGTTTTTAAGCAGTTTTTCTTATCTATTGAACAGCTGCTATGTAATTAATTCATGGAAGTTTTCATATCTTTGAGAATACATTCAATTACATATGAATAAACTAAATGTTACTATATTCAATTAATGATTTTATATAGTTACATTTCGTATAGGCATACTAGTATTTTCTGGATGTTATCACATCTTAATAAAATTTTGGAAAGGCCATTAAAAAGAAAAATTATTCTTTGCTTTATTGTTTTATAAATAAGTTATAGAAATCCTTCCAACTATCAGACTGTTTTACAGATGCTTTGGCTATTACTGGTTATGAGATATTCATGAGCAGTTGACGTTAGAAAAAAAAAAAAGATAGAAGTACACCCAAGCAGTTTTTAATCTTTCCATTTTGAGACATTACAAGAGATCATTAAAAGTGATTGCGTGTTTACCTTGAAGATTCTCCAGTGGAGGACTTGGAAAATTTCTAACCTATTTTGTCTATTCTATGGAGGAAGAAATGTAACTAAGCTTCTCCATACACAAGTAATTGTATTGGTAGATATTACACTTTCCAGCCTCTCCTTTTAGTAAAACATTTGGAACATTTTTGTTAGGATTTCACTTTCCTAACAACACAACATTTTAATCAATTGAAAGCTGAGCATCAACAACATGTGATGTCTGAATACTGACTGAGAGTTTAAATTAATATCCAGTTGGAAAGATTTTTTTTTCTCTGAATGCATGTGGTCATGTGAATGCCCAGTGCAGTCACGCCCATGGAGAAGTGTGGGAGGGCTGGGCCAAGGAGAGAGTGTCTGCTCCCCAGGAATTTCTGTCCTTACATCTGTGTAGAAGTTGTGTGGTAATTGGTGCTATTTGGCACTGACACATGACGTCTATATGCCATGGTCTGTGTTGATTTCTTGTGTTGTATTGGAATACATAAACAGGTGTTGGTTTTGGCACAGAAACTCATAATTGTTTTTTGATAAGCCTTCCTTTGTTCCACTAAAATGCTTGGGCAGAGAGCCTTCTAGCTTAGATATGTAGGAACTGAGGACAAAGTGGAAGTTAAGATGAGTTGCTCACTTGAAAATACATAGTATGTCAGAACCCTAAGACAGTGTATTTCTAAATGCTCTATGGAGCTCAACATGATAGGTGGAGAAAACTGAAGAATCAGAACTGATGGTGGAAATTACTAGCTTTGACAGGCTAAGGTGAGGGAAAGTCATAATTAATATGGTGCTATTAAATGTTGCTATTCAAATATTTTATGTACTAGCAGTAGACAACTGAAAATGGGCAGAAATAAAAAAAAAAAAATCCCGGGAATTAAATGGTAATGGATCGTTATCTTCAGAAGTTTAAAGACAGCACACTGTTTTTGAAAAAGAGACATGATACATTTAAATGTCATCTAGCTCAGACTGAAGGAGGAGCAAAGTTACGCATCGAAGGTAATTGAAAGCACCCTTTGAAATGGGCAGAAGGGAGAAGGCTTTTGACCCTGGATCATTTGGAGCTCACAGCAATGCACAGGGACTTTGCCATCACGATAAATGATTTGAGTTTTCACTAAGTGAGTGTCTGGGTACCGTTTATGCTGACTCCCTGATATTTCACTGCTAAGAGGTCAGCTGCTGTATTTGAGCACAGATGAGAGTCACTTGAAGATGAATCCAGGTCTGGACACCTTGCAGAGAGCAGCACTTAAGGACTGTGTTAGGAGCAGAACTGGGTGTTTTTTTGCTGGATATTAGATGGATGCCTGTGATTGAAAATGCCACAGAATTGGACATCATTGATGTCTAAGTAGAACCAATCCTGCCTGAAAATCAGAGCATGTATCAGTGATTTCTTGGCTCTTGACAAAGGACGTGATAATGACCAGGCTGGATAACAACCCTCAGCTTCTGTCTTATTAGGATTCCAGTCCACAAATGTTACCTGGGGACCGATGACAGGATAAAATCCCCATACTTTTATGGCTAAGAGAGGCTGTAATAGAGCAGTGCCTAGTGCTGTGAAGGCACAGCATCTTGAATACCCAACAAAGTCTTTGATTAACAGAGAAAAAAATAATGATCTTCATAATTCAGAGGGTATTGTAAGTGACTATAAACAACATATATGTCTAATAGTGGGGATTACTGAAGCAGTTAATGCACTGTGAAAAGCTGTTTGTGATAACACAGGAAACCTTGGCATGTTTGTGAGCTGTTGCTTAACCCAGTAACACAGAATGCTGTCAAGTGTACGCATGCCAAGTGTGCTGAGAGTCTGTGCACATCTTGTTTTAGCCAGTTGCTGCTTGATTGTTGATTCAAGCTAGAGACAAAACTCTTTTTCACTGCAAAGTTAGATCATGTTCTCAGTGATTCAAGGATGTTTTGGCCATTTGTACAAGCCTGGGCCAAATTTAAATGTGAGAATAAATTTGAGACAAGTCGATACACAGGGATTTAGAGTTCAGCTCTGTTTCTGTGCATTTGCATTGTTACTGAGATTCCCCCAAACTATCTGCCCCAGTTTCTCAACTGAAAAATGGGCATGATAATGATTCTTTATTTTCCCCACCTATTGAAGGGTTTTGGGTTATATTTATTTTACTCAAAACAGACCTGAGTAACATAAGGCAGTAAACAGTAAAATACTTGCTGTCAAAAACTGAAAAGCTTGCATGAACTGTGAACTGTAACTGCTAAAATTTTCTTTTGACTTCTCCTTTTTGTTTTTATCACAAGGGATTTCACAGGGACCTATCAGTTTCCTACACATGATAATTAAGATTCATATGACTAACTTCACTTAAAATTCAGTAGAATGCTCATATAACCCTCTAGTGCTCCCCAAATCCTACATTATTAGTCTGAAACTGGCAAGTACAGAATAGCAGAGAGAAAACTGGGACAGATATTGTCAATATTAATGCAAAAAATACAGAAGAACTATAGTGAAAAATAAAAATAAACTTTCTTTTTCCTATGCAGTAGAAGTACCTCAGGCAGAAAAAGTTATTATAATACACATTGAACTTAACTGAAATATAGATCTAAACCTTTAAACATATTCCCCTGGTTTTAATGGTATAAAATATTCACTGTAGTCAGTAAATTAGGCAACGATTGAAGAAGTAGTGGGCTATGAAACTTATTTTGTAGTATTTCTGCATGAGTACAGAGGTACTCTGTCTTTTTATCTCTTCTACTAGGTTAAAGTATTTCATAGATGTCCACCAGAAATAATTTGTATTTACAACTGAGATATGACAGACACCATCAACCGATGTACTTTTAATATAAGTAATTCTACAGTAGTAATTATCTTGTCCTTCTGTGTCACCTCTGAACAGAAAAATGTAAGAAAAATATTTCAGTGCTTCCATTTGAAAATCAGCTTAAGTTTTGAGCATTATATATGTCTTAAGTCCTTGCTTACAAATATGATACAGAAAAATAATAAGTGTATTTTCTGGATTTCATTTACATTTGAAGGTAATTGTTGACATTGAATTGTTTACCATGTAGTAAAATTGGCATCCTTTCCATGTCTTTCTGCTTTGACTCCTGAAATTCTGATCTTTGTGAGTATTTTTATTGTTACTAAGCATTCCACTCATTTATGGATACAAGTAAGTTCCTAAATATTTTATTATCATTATTATTATTATTTTACACTGTTGACCTATTTGTACAGAAAAAAAAAATCAGTAAATTTGTGAAAATAAATACCTTTGTCAGGAAAAAAACTCAGTGCTTTTTACCAGTGAACTGTGGTTTTTTTTTGTTTGTTTGGCTGGTTTTCCTAGTTTCTTTTTCTTCTTTTAGATGTCCTGTCTTTTTGAAAAATTTTCCACATAGCGTGTGGTCCCTGTAAGAAACACAGCCTCTGGTGTTTTAAAAATTTGGTCAGCATAGTAATTAAAAAAATAATGCAAAAGAAGAAGGAAGATATTTATGAGGAAGAAGAGGAAATGTTTGGTAAAAGCCACATAGTATTTTCATGTTTAGTCCAAATTATTCTCCGAGTTCAATTTATGAATGCCACATTTATAAACTGTGATATGAATGACTTTGAAGAAATCTGAAAAAGAATTAGTTCTGCTTTTACTTTAAATCCTGTGACAGAAATCAGAGTCCCTGAATACTGCCCACAGAATTTTTCCTCATGGTGTTTCTAACTCCTGACTTGTCTATTTTCTTTGTTTTGGGTTTACTCCTCTCATCCACCTTCTGATTTGTATATAGAGCAAAGATAGTCTAAAAATTCAGTTAAGCATTTCATGCTTATTTTGATGACCAGAAAAATTCAGTTAAGCATTTCATGCTTATTTTGATGACCAGGACTCTGAACCTTTTGGAAAACACTGGGAAGTGGTTTAGTGTTCTTTGAACTTAAGTTATACAACAGTGTTTTCTCTTTGATTACAACTTCTCATTGTGTAATAGCCTTTTCTCCTTTTTTTTTTTTTTTTTTTAAGTCTGAAATATCTAAGATAGTTTGTTTTAGGATATCCAGAATAAAAAAAAGCCCAAACAAACCAAAAACCATTAACAAAGGTATTCTGAACGTAAGTCTCTAATAAACACAAGTTAAAGAACAGTGTGTTCCGTGCTGAATAGATGCATATGGAAAGTGCTCTGAATCACGTCAGGACTAAGAGGAAATGATCTGCAGTCCTCTGTTTGAGCATGTGTTTAGATGAGATTAAAAAAAAAAAAAAAAAAAAAAGGAAAAGCACATTTAAAGGCTTTATTAGACCTCAAAGCGGGAAGCAGATGTAAAGTTTAAGGGTAGTAATGCTTAAATTCTCATGTAACTGCTCAGAAACAGACATGTAATATAAGAAAAACAGTCATCTTTAAAATTAAAAGCCATTATGATTCCAGTGTTGACACAAAATCAATATCCTAGCCTAATTCACCAAAGCCATGGTAAAGAAAGTAGAAATAACTAAAAACTCTTCATGAGGCCACCATGTCAAAGAAACTTATACTACAATGCTATTTTTCGTTGTTCAGTGGCTTACTGAACAATAGATTTCTTTTATCTTTTGAAGTCTACAATAGGTCCCAAGAGAAATGAAGCACTGAAAGCACGAAGCCCTTGTATCAGCACATGCCACCAACAAAAAATAAAATGAACTCATAACAATGGATTAATTTTTTTTTTTCTTGACTAAATTCTCTCTTCTTAATTTAAAAAGATGAAACTATGGTAACCTCTTAAACTCTGTTCTGTCCATCTTTGAAGAAGGACAAATTTTGGTTTCAAGTGTTTCTTCTCCTTTTAGAAGAAAAGAAGAAAAGCACTTTGAAAAGCAGCCATCTTCATCTTTTCTTCTACACGTTATGGGGAGAGAGTGTTCTGTAGGAAAGATGGAGTTATGAGCATATACCCATACCATGTGGGTCATTTGCTGAGAGTCATGACGGCATGGCTGCAAAGGATGGTCCTTCATGCTATTAGAAATGTAAAGATTTTATTGAGAAGGATGATGGTCTACTTGGGTCAGTGCACATATGCTGGGTTGCACAAAATCTTTAATGGTTTCTTTAGTACAGAGCTTTAAATAGTCTCTTCAGTAAAAATGGTTTTATAGTAGTTAATTCAGAAGAAATGTGAATTGTAATTTTAGGAGTAATTTAGATATCCAGGATTGATTGCACTTAGTGACTTAACATGGGCTCCTAAGAGATTTAGAAGATAGCTATTACTGTATTGCTAATGTGTACCTTTCTAAAAGTATGGAATTTGATTACTAAATTCTGCTTTTGGTTGCACTAGAGAAACAGTGTGATTAAAAACTCTGAAACCAAGAAAAATAAAAAAAATAAAATCCTTAGCGCAACACCTCATTTCTCCCTCTCAACAAGTCAGCAGTTGTCTCTCAAAATATGTCTGCACTGAGCAAAGCAGTGCAATGTTATGGTAGTGGCTACTGTCTCTTTTTCAGTTGACTAAATCAGCTCCTGTGGAGCACCACACTAATGTAGCTGTACTACTTCTAAAAAAGATAGATCAACTTTACATGGCAGTGCATTGTACTTACAGGTGTTTACTGTCAGGATTTCAATTTGTCAGCCACGTAATGCTGCTTTTACTTCTCAGCAATTCTGTGCTGGATATGGAGCTTGATAATGAATGCTGATAAATAATTCTTTAGTATCCTTGTAAGGGTGCCATCAGCAATTGCCTAGAAGTGCAATAGTGATAGTCCTGACTATAGTTGATTAAAAGGTGTAGAGTGTTTTCTTCTGTTACATATGCATAAACAAGAATAAAATTTACAGCCCTTTGTATTTAAAGGTCTCACATAAAGTCTGCCAACATCAGTTAAAGTTCTTCTGTTGATTTCAGTGCTAGGTGACTTACTGGATTGTATTTCACAGGTAGTTCTGGCTGAGGAAAAGAAGTTGCAAGATTCAGCAATTGTTAGAAAAATGCAATCTGATTAGAAATCAGACCTTCCTAGCTAATAGTCACAGGGTGAAAAGGGGACAAAAATTAGGTTTTCAGTAATCATGAAAGATAGCTTTCCCAAATCAAGCTAGGGAACATTGTGTAAAAGGTTGCCCATAAAAACATCCAATTGATAGGGAGACATTTCTAGGTGATTTGTGGCCTCCAGTGCATTAGTACAATAAGTGGATGAATAGAAAAGAAATCTTTAGAAAAAGAATAGAGATTCCCATATGCGACCAGTTCTTGCAAACACCTATTTTCTGAGTAAATGTAAGGTAAGAAGTAGTATACCTTGTATTATTTATTTCTGATGGAGAATATGTCTCAGGGTGGAGAAGTAGTTAGTCTTGGCTGGCATACGTGATTAAGCCTGAGTAAGAGGGAGATATTCCATTGTTTTCTTCTTATGAAGCAAATGAATGGCAGAGGCTACATGCACTAGGATGTTGCAGAAGCAGTTTCGTTTAATCTCTGAGTAAAGGGACGAACATATCCAGCTACTTTTCAAGATCTAAGAAGGAACAGAAAGAACTTTAAAAATTCAACAATAATGGCGAGATTTGACAAGTTATGGTTAGAACCACAAACAGCATTCCTCTAACATTTGAGAAAAAGAAACCTGCTTGGTGCTTCTTCAGCACCTCCTTCAGCACCATACAAGCACCCTCAATTAAAGCAGTGCCCCTGATAGCAGCAGTATAATCTGCATTTTATTTCACTCATGAGCAAAATAACAAGTTACTCAGGCCTGCGGCACTCATGAGTGATATGGGCCGTGTAATATCCTCTCCATTGAGTTTCCTATTATTAAGCTTGAAATAAAGAGTTCGAAATTAACTGTGGCAATGATTTTATCTAGCGTTGGCATCACCATTAGCTTCTGCAGTTTACTGCTAATAAAACTTTAAATTTGCTATTACTTGTAATAACCTTTTTGCCACCTTAGCTGTAGAAATCAGACAAAGAACCCTGCCAAAACATGGCTAACAACATTTTCTAGTTGCGTGGAAGAATTGACTAGAAATAGTGGATGTTATTGATAAAATGTTAATACAATCAAGTACAATATTTAGGATTTGAGCTGATTAATTTGAAGCACATGCTTCTTTTAACAGGTATTAATGCTTCATGGTTCACATATTTAGCTGGCCAACTTTACGTGCAGTGTGTTGATCAGATAAGCATTCTTTCTGCAGCTGTCAAGCTGTTTTGAAAAACAGACATGAATACAGGTAATTTCATATTTCTGAAGCACTGCCAAGATTTTCTGTTTAGAATGTATGTTAATGAGGCAACATCCTGAAATAAAATCAGTACCCTAAAAGAATTTTATAAGGTCCTGTCCTGATTTTTCCTATACTGGTATAAATCAAGAACAACTTCACTCAAGTCAGTGGTCTTGTACCATAGTGTAATTTGTGGAACTGACATGTACAGTTCAAAATCCACTTTAGTTTCCTTACTATCTTTGTTTATCCTTTTGACCTGTTTTCTAAGCTACTGGTTTTCAAGCTTCCTAGGTGCAATTTGCAAAGATTTCATTGAGGGAAGGATTTCAGCATCTTTCATGTGTTTTCCTTTCTAAGAGTGGATGTTTGCTTATTCCCATTTAGATAATACATCATTGGTTACTGCACTTATGCAGGATGTGAATCAGACTTCACATCCAAAATCTTTTGACATGTCTGGAACTTGACCTGGCTTCTAGGCTATACACTGTTCTAGGGACAGACCTCTAGTAAAGCTGTTGTAGTAAGTAAAAAACAAAGGGTTAAATGACTTATTGAATAGAAGAGAGCCTGGCACATCATAGCTCTGTAACCTCAGAATCTGGATGTTGCTAGGAGGAGGAGAAGCTTTTGGTTTCAGTCACTACTCCATGGCAGTGACAGTTCTATTTGGCAGTTGTTAAATACCTTTAATTTTTTTGAGCATAGACTATTAGGTAGTGTCTCAGCTCCTAGAGTTGAGTGTATTAAATAGTCTGAATCATTCTGAATATTCTAAAAAAGCATTGGGCATGCTCTTTCCTGTGGCCTTGTTTTAACATAAATGACCTTTAACTCTTCGTTTTGCATGTGGAACAACTGTAGAAGAGGGAGAGATTGTTCTTTCCTTTTCCTTTCTCTATTTCTTCCCTGTGTCACAAATGTGATGATAGGGTAACTGCAGAGAGATGGGTAAAATGAGTACAAATTACATGAAGGACTGAAATTAAGAAAGTCAGGATTTTCCAGGGTTACAGTGGCCCGAGTGCTAGCTAGATGTTTGTCATCTTGATCGTCTGGTGAAATTAGAACATGAGAAAGTAACAGAGTTGTCAGGTGAGTGAGGAAGAAGAGAGATGTTGTTGATGCTTATCATGTTCCTGCAGTTCTAATTTTGCTTGCTTATTTTCGCTTTCACTACTGCTTCATCATTACTTCATAGGAAACAGGCAGAAAGTAATGGACCATGGGAATAGCAAAAAGAAAAAGTTAATTTAGTGGAAGCTAAGACCTAAGCAAGATCACATGAGTCAGGAAGAATTCAAGTGGCTACATAAAAGCTGGTGGGAGAGAGAAGAGTGAAAGGACTGAGGAAGGGATAGGCAGCACAGGGCAGAGATATTCTTTCTCTGCCAGGCTGTTCTGTTCTCCTTTAATCTTAACTTGGACTACTAGGGCAGTTCAAGAGAGAAACATTATATTATATCTCTGTGATCAAGTCAGTTATATTTTGAAGAAAAAAAAATAGAGAATTTTGGGGTAGTATTTCTTCCTTTTTTTTTTTTTTTTTCTCCCTGTTTCTCTGTCTGTCTCTGTTTCCTGTCTCCCCTCAGCTTGGATTTTATATATCTATATAACATGTAAAGGTTCTTTCATTAATAGGGACTCAAATTATCCTGATCATAATATCACCTCTTTAGAGTGCTCAGCCAGCAAAGAAATTATTTTAATAATGATACATCATACAACTATGCAGTTTCAGTTTTTGGAGCAGCATTTGTAGTGTTTAGTCTGTTTCTTTTCCTACATTTTAAATTATTTTTTCAATTTTAAATAATTTAACTAACTTGCTTGAAAACATGGCTGCATGGAGACATAGCTCATTTACCTTGATGCATCATCTGAGAGAAATCTCAGCAGTGAAGATGATGATGAAGGGTGTAATATATTATCTTACAAAAGGTCATTCTGATGTTGCTCTTCTCAGTGGTGCTGTCAAGAAGTCAGCACTCCCAACTATATGCTGATACCATGTGGGTGTAGGTGGTGATAGATAGACTTGGATGCTTGAGACTTTTAGAGCAGTGAAGAAATATTTTTAATTGGAGGGACATCAACTCTAGCCTTGAAGCTCTGTTGACACTAATTCTCATAGTTACAATACATCGAATGTATTGTGAATAATTTATAACTGGTGCTAGGCAATGCACTTTCTAAACTTTCAAGTTCAAGGAACTGTTCTGAATTACCATTTGAAAATACTGTAGGTATATTTGTGTGCAATGCCTGAGAAAGTATTGAATGGAGGATAAAATGCTCTGTCCCCAAGTAGCTTGAACATGCAAAATGTTTTATTTTGTGTCCTCTGCTTCCTCCCTAGAGGAAAAAAAATGCTGGGACATTAACAATATTATATCGTCAGAAGATGGATTTCCAATAGCTTGCTGTTGTGCATATCTTGGCACTTTAGTATGCCATTTTTTTAGGGGTATCAAAATTAAGCAGTCTTTTAGCCCCCATTCCTGAAAAGATTGTTCTTAACTCTGTTTGTATGCAAAGCTCTAAAGTCAGTGGTACCTCTGTCATGAATGAAATGTTAAAAATCAAATGTTTGTGTGATTATTCACAGAAGTAGGGGAAGGCAACATCAATACTTTCCTGAGGTGTTCTGCAACCACAGTGAAGCTGGTGTCTGTATCAGTCAGATACTTTCTTTTAATGGAGATCTATTTCTTTTGTAGATCTAGTAAGAGGAGCAGTGAGAACTGTATCTGTGCTACTTTTGATCTTTCAGGGTCTATTTGATGTTTTCCAGCAATTTTTTTCAAAATATATCATGACCTTTACAAGCTTTATCTGAATGGCATGGATCAGGTAGTGGTCCTGCCTATGTGATTAAATGTAGATGTTGCTAATATATTATGATCTGATATGCTTTGGCCATAATTTTATCACCTTTAGGGCTATGCCTTCAGAAGTGAAACTTTCAGCCATTCATTCTATTAAAAATGTAATTTAAATTTTCTTCTTTCCTTGCACAAGTGAAATTTCTCTCCTAAAGTTAAACTCCCTTCCTCTTTTGCCTCCTGCCCCGTTTTTTTTTCATTTTGGGTGTATGTTTCAAACAGGTCAGCATGTGTTACCTTAGGTGGAATGAGAATACTTTAAGACTATATATGATCCTCTCATGATACAGCTATTAAAAACAGATTCATGTTTTTAAGTTGAAAGACCATGGCTGGCTTAGCTTCATGGCAAACATACCAGAGAGTTAAAGTCAAAATTAGGACATTTTTATGACTGAGAAGCAGTGTAGAAAGAGAACTGGATATAGAACAGCTTGAAATTCAAATTAAGTAGATATGCAAAATAAGCTTTAATCGAAATTTATGAAAATCTGTCTTTTAGAGAGAAGGCATTGATTGAAGTATGCAAGTCTGTCAAACAGTCCTTCTCAGTGAGTACTTGTGTCATTTGTTTCTGAGTCAGCTCAGTGGGGAAAGCAGCAGAGGAGGGCGGGGTGGGTTGTGGGTGTCCTCAGCATATGAAGAGGCTGCTGTGCAGCTGGAGCACTGCAGTGCCCCAGTGGTCACTGGTTCTCTTGCTGGCCTGACAGGCTGCCTGGTTTCTGCATGTCTTTCTCAGGCTAGACAAGGCTATTGTGGTACATCTTCTCATGTAGCTTTGAACCACAGCAATTAAATACGGTGGTATAAGTGGAAAGAGAAGAAACTGTAAAGCAGTAGGAGAAAAAAAAAAAAGAAAAAGAAAAATCTCCTTTCAGTGCAACATTTGTTTTGGCTAAGTTAAAGTAGCCATGGAAGTATGATTGTGGAAGCAGTAAACTTCCAGCTAATGATAGATACAATTGTTTTTAGTGTAGCTTAATTATGTTAATTGATTTGACAACTTGAGAGAAAGGGGTTTTTGTATGGGTGAGTGTTAGATGGAGAGAATTCCTGTGGAGTGGAGACAGAAACTGCGATTTAGCACCAGTGAGTGGAAAGAGATCAGTAGGATGTACAGTAAGAAGACTGTAATGGGCCATAAAACTAATGTCTTTATTGAGTCTATGATTTTTAGTATCCATTAGTTATTGAGTTCCTGGATTAGCTCTGGAAGGTATTCTGTAAATCTTGCATGGGAGTGAAGGCTGAGAGGTCACTGGGGAGGGGCCGTTTTGTGAAAATGTTTTCCTGCTAATAGCTGTAGTCTCCCTTTTTATTGATCATATGAATTTATTTTCACACAAAATATGTGAATTGTTTTTTAAGTGGTTGCTATGAGGACTCCTCCTCTGTATAAAGTTCACTAGATGGTAAAATAACAACCCACACCATCACAGCTTGCCTTAAAAATGTATAAACAAAAAAATGACTCCAAGAGGCTTTTGGTGTGGGCTTATACTTCCTCAACCTGCTCTCGGATGATGAATTGTCTCTAATAGTGAAAGTCTCCAGGACATCAAACAATTGCATGCTGTTAGAAAAGGAAAAGGGTTTTGAAATATTCCAGACAAATAAATGTTCAAAGGAAAGTGAATAGATTTTATTTGGACATTTTTTTCAAATCTGAAAGAGAAGAAATAAACTCCCCAGTGAAGTATCATTAGACTCAACTGTTGGCAGAGTTGGTGTATTCGGATAGGTCCCGCTCACCCCCACTGGCTTGTGGCCTTACCTCTTCTCTTGTCCCAGCTTCTCTGAATCCCTTCGTGAGCAGAGGCAGCTTACTGTAATGACAAAAGACTATTTAGATAGTTTTATGGATTAGTCTTCTGACTTGTTGAGCTGATTCGGCTCCCTGCATGGCCAGTTAAAGGGCACAGACAGTGAGAGGAAGGATGCCAGGAGGGGGCAGTGAGGCAGGAGCCGGGCACCAGCAGAGCAGAGCACCCTCAGCAGTGGCCAGGTCTTGGTCAGCTTAGGCATTTCATCTGGCTCTGCAGCTGCGTGGGTTAGCCCATGGCATCAGCACCTTGATATGCGAGTTGGCTGGATGGCTTGAGGGAGAAGGGAAATAAGGAGCTGAGGAACAGAGGAGTGAGAGGCAGTCAGCAGGCAGAGGTGTGTGAGAGGAAGACCATGATAGGTCATAACCAGTGTCTCAGCTGGATGTGTGAGTTTTTTTTCCCAGTTTGATAGAGTTACAAGTTTCAATTTCTATGAACATCTTTTGAACATATTTTGTAGATCTCTGTGGTGAGCAGAAGTGAGAGTAACGAGTTTGGATGTTTATGGCTGCTGAAGGATGATTAAGCCATCAGAAAAAGAAGAGCTGTAAAAATGTTAGCCTGTGAAGGCTACAAGGAGCTTAACATATAATCCTCTGCCATTGCTAGCAGGAGCTGAGGGAAAACCCCACACTTTTTTACCTGAAACCACAATTTGTCATTAACCCTATTCCTCAGCACCTTCAAGAAGAATTGCACTTTCACTCTTCTAGAGCTTCTGCTTCGTTCTTTAAGGTCTGCAAAGCAAAAACCTCTGGCAGACTAAACACGCTGAAAAATCCTTCACAAACTACTAGGAGAAATTGTCCTCAAACATTTAATCTTTGAAAAACCAGCTTTCCTCTGAGAGCGGACAGCCAATCTATTAGCCATAAATTATAACTGGCTCTGCTATTGCAACAAATCAGGCATTTGGTAGTAGACACAGGGAACACAAGGTTGTATATGGAGTCTCAGCTCTTCGAGTAATTCTTATTCTTGTAAGTGTTTAAGGGGGGCTGGAGCACTGTCACAGCATGAGATGTCATTCTGCTGGTTTGTGACATCCACAGTATGTTTTTTTTTATTAAAAAAAACCCACAAAAAACTCCCATAAGTACAATTAAATACAAATAAAGTAAGTGTCATGAGAATGAAGGAATGCTTGAAATTGTAAAGCAACTGTAAAAAATTAGGTTATATTTGCCTGACTCTTGAGATAGCCTGAAATAGTAATCCTGAATAAGAGTGTTTTTACCAGGCAGCTCTGATTTAATTCCCAAGCCTCATTACTTGAGCACCTCTGTCCAACGTAGAGCTTCAGAGACTTCATTGCGGAGAGGCAGAGGCAGACAGGACCTCTTGACACATGTAGAAATTTCACAGTAAGTAACTGCTGTGCCCCTTCCTTTATCATAATTTCCATTTTTAGAGAGAAGGAAAACTAAGTGTTCAAAACAGATGTATGGTCCTGGAGGCATAATGCTGTGGCAGAAGGGTGTTTGCATATCATTTAAGCAAAGCCCATAGTCATGACCCTGGCAAATCTTAAAATCATGGTTTTATTATGCACAGGAAAACTGTTTTGCATATGTTTCAAGAGATTCTCTGTTACTGGGAGCATAGACCACAAGAAGCCAATGTTATCATGTTCATAATAAGAACATCTTCATAAAATATCTTCCTCTTCATCTTGCTGCAGGATTTATAATATTATAAGCTAGCAGAACAACCAGTGTGTCTGTGTTTAAAATATAAACTTTTTGTGTAATGAATTCCCACTAAATTATAATGCCTTTTTTTTTTGTTTGTTTCATTTCATTTTGTGGCTCATTTCTTGCTCTGCACTCCCAAGGATCTTCAACTCTGTGCTTTCTTTCTGAGTCACGAATGAATTTTTAAAATAAGCACTTGTACCATGAACCATAAAGCAAAATACAGAGATGGAATCAAAAGAAGAAGGTAAATGACTTTTAGTGTTCTGCAGAGAAACTTTCACTTGGCTTTTGCTGTTGTTCTGAAACTGTGAAAATCAATATAGAAACATATATTCTGAAGGCAGGTCATCTGTGCACTGTGTGTTTGTAAAAGTGAGCTTTGAAGGGGATACTTACACCCCGCCTGACATGAATCTACAGTTCTTTGCACTAAGTGTCCCAGTGAAACTACATTTTAGCTGCAACTATCCATCTCAATGGCTATTACTTTTTGCTGTTTCAGACTGCTATCTTTTATTATGGATTCACTGATAGATCAATATGACACAAGCAAGATAGAAGTAGGTTAGCAGTATGTGTCTATTATAAGCTTGGGACATCAGAAAGCATTTTTTGGTGGATAGAAAGGATATTCCATCCCCCAGAATGCACAAAAATGCTACTTTTCTGCTAAGTAAACCCAAGTTTCTTTTTGGTTTCCCTCTGATCAATCCATGACTGAACTTTTTTATTTTGAGATCCTCTTGCCCATTCAACATAATTGAATGGAGGAGAACAGATTGAAAAGTGAGCATAGAAGTTGTTTGCCATGAGAAGGAGGCAGTAGATGGGACCACTGGTGGGTCCGTATCCCTACAAGAGAAGATTGTGGTATGCACACTCTCTTATAAACTTCATTGTAAGCCAGGGTGAAACTGTCCAGTTTTAAACTTACAGCATGAAAATAAATAAAATAATTACGGGTTCTGTGAGGAGACTTCCAAACTTCTGAGGACAGGTGGAAATTGCCATAATAAAATCTCTATTATGAAGCTGTCCAGCAGAATAAAGAAATATCCCATGGGCACTTTCTGATCTGAATAGAAGAGAAAGCCACTGGTCTGTGAGACCTGGTGGTGGCAGGAACAGATTTCAGGGGGCACCACCTGCCTGCAGCTGCAAGTACAGCCCGTGAAGCCTGTGCTCTCCTGGAAAATCATGATTGTCTTCAGTCTAAAAAAAAAATGTAGGACTGATTTTGAAGCTTTTACTGAAATTAGAATGCATATAAAGATTTCCTTTAATATTGGTTCCTTCACAGGACTACTTTTCCTTGCTTAACAGCCTGATTTCATGAAATATTTAGAAAGTCTCTTGGAGACTCTGTCAATTTCCTGAAATTGGCAACAGTTAGAAAAGATTATTAAGAGGGAACACACATACACACCTACTATGAGTAAATTCTTCTGGTTCTGTATATAATATTTGCCCTCAGCAAACCGAGCTTCCAGTTTTCACAGTTTTGTTACCAATTTTTAACTTATACTTTCCCCCTTATATTTTAGCTCCCAATTTTTGATGAACCCCATTAAACTGTTAGTGGACTCACAGCTGAAGAAAGGCTGAGGAATTGGGTGTTTATATATTTTCTTTTAATTTATAGCTGTGTTTTCGTGGAATTTTTTTTCATAAAAAAAGTCATCAATAATAGAGCAAGAAATGTATGCTGAATATTCTTGCGGAAAATACTTTGCTCTGGAAAAGAATGTACTTAGTAGTTAATTGGATAGTAGAGTAGTGTTCATTTTGAGTGAGTTCAAAGGACTGTACATGAAAAGAGGTGTTTTTTTTGTTTGTTTGTTTGTTTTTTCTTTTTCTGTGTCCTCTCAAGAGATTTTTTTTCTTAAATACCTATCATTAAATGCAATCTGATATATTCCTAAAGTAAAGCTACAGTATTTTAAAGGTCAAAGTTTAACTTTTCTGATTTGAGGAGTGTCTTAGAAAGGACCAAACTTTAGTAGCAGGGCAATACCCCAATCTTCTGTCACTTAGCTGATTTCTTAAAAAACTAAGTCCACAGAATCATCTTTGCCTCCAAAGACAGCTATGCAGAGATGTGCCTGCCTTTTTGCTTCATCAGTGTTTCCAGTGTGCTGTATTAGAAGAGGTAATGCTTTTGCAAGAAGAACATATAAAAGGAAGGGCCTGTTATATTTCTTCATGTAACAAAAGGGAGTCCATACAGGTACCCTGAAATAACATGGGAGAGATTCCTTTGTCTCTATTAAACCTTTCTTCACTTCGTGGTACTATGAGTGCACCAGTAGTGGTAAGAGCAATGCAGAAGTCTTACCCCAGAAGGACTTTTGGAAATGTCTAAACTGTTAGTTCTTATAGGTGGTGTTAATTGCTCTGTCCCAGGAGATGACCTGTAGCTGAAATTTAAGATATGTATGTAAATGCTGGTAAGTTTGGGGTGCCTTTTCCAAGCAGAAGAGCTCACAGAGCCTGCTGTCACAGAACGCAAAATATTTCAGTTTCTGTTAGTTGATACAGTTGCTTTGTAAAATGTCTAAGGTTTCTTTTTGTGTGTGTGTTGTTATGGGGGCTTTGGGGCTCTCTCTCTCCCTTTTTTTTTTTTTTTCTTTTTTTTTTTTTTCTTTTTTCTGTAGAGGGTCTTCCAGTTTGTCTTGATCAAAGTCACGTTTCTGAAATGACCCTGAATGGAGAGTTTTGCTGGAGGAGCAAATTGCTGTCCTGGAACTGAGTGTGCATAGGGTGTCCTGGAAAGATGATGTTAATTTCAAACTGTGAGCTCAGTCTTGGCTTGTTATTTCTGAATTCCATGCCACTGTGTATGTAGAAGTGCACAAAAGTATAGGCAGATATGCAGATGAGGCCAAACAAGTAGTAATTACTTGAATAAGAAGGGTGAGAAACTGAAGAGATACGAACATTAGATTCTTCTTCAGTGAGTCACAGTACCAGTGTTGTACATGTTCCCAAGGGTTAGCAATGCTCTGAGTAGAGCTATCAACATCTTTTTTATATTCAGGCCCTCATATTAATGGTAATTGCAGCCTTCTTTTTTTTTTTTTAAAGAAAAATAAAATACCTTTTGTCTGAATATTTTTAAGATGGCAAAAGAAAAGTGGCATTGTTTGAAAATCCCAGTGGTGTCATAATGAGACTTCACATAAACATTAGATCAAGCAACCACAAGCAGTCTGTGAATTATTCTGGGAAGTTTTTAAACGTGGGATATATGACATTATTTAAGTATTTATAAATGTCATCTCATCTGTTATAGGGAAAGCTAATAGACTGTTTTGCAGACATTTCAGCTCCGAAAAGCGATTGCTTCTGTAATCTATTTCTATAAAATCGGCAAAAGTGGAAGCAGCCGTACTATGGGTCAATACCAGTGAAAGGCCTCTCTGCAGACAAAAGATTCACAGTCCATTAAGTTTCAGGTCTGCCCTGATATGGATTCTTCTGATGTATTACTATTATATCCTATTTTTGTTGACTCAGTTACTCTGTCAGCAAAACCAAACATTTTGGCTTGTGTCCCAGCATCAAGCTGTCTGTGGAGGATATGTGCTTGCCTCTACCACGACAGTAATGAGAAACTGGCATTAGTTTGATTTGCATAATTGTACGCTTCTAACTTAGACTCTGTGTCAGTAGGAGACAAGTTATTGTGATGATACTCACTGCACATTATTCGTTTTGTGCAATCAGCATTTATTTATGCAAATTTCATCATTACAAGAGGTCATTTTCCAACCTTCTACCATGAAATCACTTTCTCTGCCAATGAACAGTAAGAAAACACCATAGGAAAGCAGCCAGGTATATTTGTCATTCACACTCATTGGCCAAGACGCTGCAAAGGGTTTATTGTGTGTGTGCATATGTTTTTAAAATTGTGTTTTATGAAAGACTGACAGCTCTGATGACAAAACTAAAATTTGATAGACCACATGTGATTACTTTAGACAAATGCTGTCAAAAAAGGCACACACAAAACCCAAAACAAAACCAACTCCTCACTGTCTCACTAGTTCTGAGAGTTTCTTTAAGAATAATTTATAGACTGAAAAAAATATTTTCTGTTCCCCAGATGATCAGTGGAATGTTTTCTGTGATAAGAAGCAGAACCCTGTAATTTATTCATGTGAGAGATAAAAAGACAGAATAACAAACCAGGATGTCCCACTTGTAACAGCAACCTGAAATAGTGATAAATGTTGAAAAAGCTTATCAGGATCATTTGGATCTTAAGGATTCATGAACTAACCCTCCACTCTCTTGACAAAAATGTTTCCAAGGTCACGTTGTTTATCTTATCATTAGTGGTAGAGGAGCCTCTTATGGTTTAGTTTGCAAGTAGCTTAAATGACACCAGAAATTACACTTTTCCCTAGACAATCAATTCTAAGTTTCAGAAGAGTTACAATATATCTGCTTAAAAGGTAGGAGGAAATTACACAGAACAGGTAATTTGGGGGCTAGTTGACTCTGACAGAGTGATGAGTACTTAACAGATTGTTTCTTCACAAGAGGCACAGAGAGTTCACTGGACTAGCTAACATGCAAGCTATTGCTGAAAATGAAAAGAATGAGAACCCAAATATGGCTTTACCTTTTATGTTTCCCAGAATAATCAATAGGTATCCTGGAATTCTGAGGAGAAAAAAAATAAGTGTACTATATCAGCAGTTAGATGAAAATCATGTTGTAACTACATACAAAACAAAACCCACAGGTGGGCCATGTTTACAAGGAGTGGTTAAATTTCTAATGGTCTTTTGTATGCCAGAAAAATCTGTAAATCAAGATGTTGCATTGCACAGGAAAAAAAGTACATTTTGAAAGAATGAATGTAGTTTAAATCTGTTTATGTGCTCACTAAGAAAGAAGCATTCTAATCGACAAACACGTGTCTGGATGAGAAATTTCTGTCCACAGGTGTGTATCAGATGATTAGCTCTGAAATATTTTTACAGTCCGTGCTTCATGTGGGAATAAAATCCTCTGTCCAGACAGACACTGTTCCATACTTCTTGAGTGAAAAGGTTCTTAGAGAAAACTCAGCTGGGTAAGCAGTGTTGTATGAGCCCCAAGTGGTAAATGAAGCTATGGAAGCTGGGAGTTTAATAAGTATATAGTGCTCTTTGCATCATTTGTCCATAGTCAGTTGACATGCTGGATTAAGATTAGAAACTGGTATAGTTAGGACTTCCTGATACCCTGATATTTTTTTTGTGCTTTAGTTGTTTTGGGTTTTCTTTTTTTTTTT
>NW_008600281.1:0-667 GCF_000691845.1 Merops nubicus
GCTGCAGCCCAAGCCCAGGGAGGGACCCCCTCTGCTCAGCACCTCCTGGGGATGGGGCCGTGACAAAGAAAGGGGCAACAGAACCTTCCTCCCTGAGAGAGCCCAGGGGAGGGGCTCCGAGGGGACCACGGCTGGCCAGAGACCCTGGTGTCCAGGCTGGCAGTGGGGAACACTGCTGGCTCACCAGATGGAGTGTCTAGTAACCATGAAGAGATCTGAAGGGGCTTCTGTGTGCCTGGGGAAAGGAACCTTCCCAAAGCATTCCAGCCTGCCCAGGGCCCTGTTTGGGTCACACCCTGGCAGCACCAGAGCTCCCAGTGAGCCCGGGGAGCTGGGATGGACGGCACAGCCCAACCCCAGCTGCCTTCAGCTTAGACCTGGGGCTGTGAGATGCAGCTCCAGAGACTGGTCACAGGGAGAGCAGGAGGACACCAAGGGCTGCAGGGGTGGTGGCGAGGTGGGGACCCAGCCTCACGTTCCCTCCCTCTGGTTCCCTGGTGTTTGTGGCAATCGTGGCCACGAGGCTTCAGAGGCAGAGGAGAAAAGTGGATGGCACAGAATCGTTTAGGCTGGAAAAGACCTTCAAGATCACCAAGACCAACCACTAACCTGACTCCACCAAGACCACTGCTAAACCGGGCCCCTGGAAACACGAAATCATGGGAAC
>NW_008600281.1:749-1173 GCF_000691845.1 Merops nubicus
AGCAGCCGCAGCTCCTGGGCACTCCTGCCCCTCAGCACCACACCTGGAACCTCGTGGTGCTCCCAGCACCCTGCGAGGCCCCGAGGAGCACTCCTGGCAGAAGGGTCTCCTGTGGTGGTCGCTGAGCCACGGGCTCAGTGAGAAGCCCCCGAATTTGGCCACGCCAGGAGCAGGTTCAGTTCACAGCAGAGCTGTCTGTGCTGGAGCAGGCCCGAGAGGCTCCTCTGGGCTACTGGAGGGGCTCGGGAGGGACAGGATGGGCAGGGAGCCCCAGCTGAGGAGGAGGATGCCAGAGAGGCACGGGCAGGAGGACACAGGCAGGAGGTGAAGGGCAAAGCTGCAGGTCTTGGTCTCACGACAAGGCCAGAAGCTCCTTCTCTTCTCACAGGGGTCCCCTGCTGGGCCCAGGGACCCCCTCAGGGTC
>NW_008600282.1:0-412 GCF_000691845.1 Merops nubicus
GGCTCTGCCCACACTCCACATGCCCCCCTCCACGAGTGCTGCTGCTGCTGGCCCAACTCTAATACCGAGCACTTCTGCTGCCCCAACTGCAACAAGCAGCATTGCAGATACACCAACAGCCCCTACAGATACTCACCCTCAATCCGCACCAGTACAGGTTGCTTCTGTGAAGAGAAGGAAACAAACCAAATGCCCAAAGACATCTCAGGGAGGGGGTGCCTCTCAAGCAGAATCGGGATCACAGTCAGAACCAGATGCAAAGTCTGACCCCTCTGCTAGGGACAGAGACACCTAACAAAACCAGATCATCCAGTATGGTCAGATGAGGATGGAGCATGTCCTTCAACAGTTCGCTGAGACTCAGATGATCAAAAACCCAGTCCTTCCAGAATAAACCCATCTGAGGGGGAGT
>NW_008600282.1:987-1224 GCF_000691845.1 Merops nubicus
GACTGAAGTGTCTACCAGAATACGAAAATATGAGGACAGTATCTCCACTCACCTATGGGCCTGTGTATCAGCCCTGGAGAAATCAGTTGAAAAACCGTGTAAAAAACTAGAGAGGAGGGAGAACAGATCCTACTCTTCTTCTGTATGGGCCTGTGTTGAACCAAGTAGGAGGAGACGATCTCCTGTGAGACCAGCTAGACCGGAACAGTACATGTCATGATGTACCCTGTGGTCCCT
>NW_008600283.1:0-6836 GCF_000691845.1 Merops nubicus
CAGCTGTCTGCCGGGAGTGGCTTTGTGCAGTTCAGCTTCCCCTTTCTCTGTGCGCCCACTCGAGCGCAGGTGACAGCGGTAGGTCCTCGGTTGTTTTCTGAATGATTCTGCTCGCCACCCTCCTCTAGTGCAGCTATTACTTATACTGGATTTTACGTTGAACCTCTAGGACAAGAATAGAGGCTATTTCTGGAGCGTGTATAGGACCATTGTGATGGTAACAGTGATGTGATTTTAGTATTTGTTGCATGCATTCTCACATAAGACTGCTGAGGCTTCAATAGACATCGTGTTTAAACACCAGAGCTCTTTTTTCTGCACCCCACGTCTCCATTCCTACATCTTTACTTTTTTTTTCCTCTTTGAGCTTCTGCATTGCATGTAATCTTTTTCCTTTCTGTGGTTCTGTGCCCCAGCGTTGCTCTTTGTCCTTTCCACGTACACACTTGTCCAGCAATTACCTCACAGAGCTGCTTTTTATGATTATTTCCACTCTGATGGATTTGCTTCTAGGTTTTATGTGGCATATACAAAGTTTCTTGCCTTTTTATACTCAGCCTTTTTAGCACGTACTTATCTCACTAACAAAGCCAGAGCTGACACACATGCAGGTGTAGCTGATATCTATTTTTTGTCTAGTTTGGTTCTACAGACACAACTCTTGGACAAAACAGTTAAGTATCATTTACGAGCAAATGAAAATGAATTGGGGTAGGTTCTTTAGCCCTTTTTGGCTTTCAGTAACAGCTCCAAAGTCTATGAAGAACTTTCTGTGTTGCATAAGCAATATTTCTAAACACAGACCTGACTGCTGGGACATATAATTATGAAGTTAAGGACAGACTCATTGCTGGTGTGGTCTTAATGCTTTGCAATATAACCCTGGACACTAAGAACCACATTGAAATAACTCTGAAAAAATACATTAAGCCTCTTTCATTACGTGGAAATGACATTATGATCTTCCATATCATCACAAACTGCTAAAATTTCTCTTGAAAATGAGGCACAAGTGCAGTTTCCATACACATTTCAAGGTGCAGCCTGCATTGTGGTCGTTCTGACTGGCAGCTTCAGAATGTAACTATAGTAAACTTGATGTGCTGGTCCTACCAGAAAAGTTGAAGGCATTCATTAGAAGAGGATTTTCTTAAGTCCCAATGGGAGTGGTTCAAGAGGTTCATTCTTAAATGCCACATTATAGTATGCCAGGATACATTGTGGTACTACAGCTCTACTCTGCCAATAACATGAAGTTATGTTACTTATTTAGGAAGTTCATGTGACTTTTTAGGTTTACTGTTGTGTTTTTGGGTCATCCTAAAGCCAGTTTCAGTGAAATGTTTTCTTTTTCATTTATGGATTTACACTGCTGTCTTGTATACCTATCTGAATGCTATTGAATAGTTGTTTTCCAAGTATAATATCTATCTTTTGAATGAAATTTCCAGTTTAAACTGCTATATTTTCATAGTTTTGAAGTATATAGGATTGTGCAGTAGCACTTCATGTTTGGAAAAAAAAAAATAACCCAGCCAAAGCATAAAATGATGTGTGTGCACAGCTGAACTCTGTTGGGAGCAAAGCCAGCAGTGCTGATTCCTTGTCCTCTATTCAGTTCCTTAGGGGGATTCAAAAATACATTACAAAATGTAGTTTTGTGTTCAGAGGCTGTGACAGCACCTTGAGCATGCAGAATCCAGACATGCTTATTAACATAAAATGCCCTTTAGGTTTTTCCTGACAAGCAATGGTGGTGTAGGTGATTTGGAGGGGACACAAATCAGCTAAACCCCTCCACATCCATATGGACTTCTTAGTGTCTTGTTTAATAAAAAAACAGGGAAATTTTCAACACACAAAATGCCACCACTCCACCCCCCAAACTTACACAGAGTTTGAAAGGTGAAATTATCAGCTTCTTATTCAATAAATACAGGAAGTTTATCAAGAGTTTTGATTTCAAATTGAGAAAAATCTGTCAGACCTAGTTTAATAAATATTTCTTTTTAGCTGTTTGGCGTATTCTCAAAAATTAATTTGATTTGGAAGTCATATCAGCCCAAAGTTAAGAGTGCTGTGGAACAAGGGTGGCAGGCTGCTTTCAAGCTGTGCTGTAAAATCTTTTCTTTTTTGTTGTTGTTGTCTGTTTATTTGATTATTTTAACCATAATTTTAGTCAGTACAATACATCTAGTCAACAGAATGTATAGACACAAACAGGCTGGACTGTTATTAGTTAAAATGTTTGTAATTGGAAGTTATAGTTTTTTCTTTCCTCATTTATCAAGGAAATAAATTATTTGGACTACAGTTTTCTTGTACAAGTTCTCAAACAGATGAAGATATAAACAGTCATTAATTAATTTCTAAAACCTTTTTTGCAGGTTTTTAATACCTAAGCTTCATGGAATTTGATCTAGTAGTTTTTGTTGTTTTGTTCTGGTTTTTTAAGACCTATACTTAGCAAGTCCTGAACTAATGAAATATTTGTAACCACAGATGGAGTTGTTCCTGAGCCTTTAACTTTGCATTGGAATCATTCATCCTATGAGTCCCAAAGTACTCTCCAAATGTTTCAGACCACAGGGTGACAAAACTAGGACATAGATACTTTTTCCATGCTTATTTGTGCTTGGAGCCATGTTAGTTCTTCTGAAAGCACATGAACAAGAATTTCCTTTGCAGCTAAGTGTGAGATTAATACACTTGAGGAAAAAAAAGAAGTAAAAATGTCAGGGAATTAATGTTTTCCTCCAAAGTTCCATTGGAAAAAAAACCCCAAAGGGTATTCAGTGGTGTTCAGGATACAATGGATATTTTGAAGTAAATGTGAGGGATTGATTTTTATTTGTTTGTTTTCAGTAGACAACAAAGACTTATTACTTTTTCTTCAGTGTAGCTCTTGTTGAGACTTTCTCCAGTCATCAAGAGAATCCTAAATTAGAAGTAGGAAGGAGAGTAACTAGATTATATAAAAGCATATTGGGAAAAGCTTCTAAACAGTTTTCTGTGGTGGGAAGGTAGAATGATGACTATAAAAATAAATTTCTATAAGACACCGACTCTTGAAATTTTCATGAGCTCTGTTCACTTGCCCTGTTTTCTTTTAAGTAGTTTTTTTTTGCAATTACTATGTGTTAAAAACCTGTATGTGAACTCTTTCAAGTAAAGTACTTTGCTTCAAATGGAGTTTGGTTCAACTCTAGTAAGAAAAATAATACAAATATACTGGAATGAAATAGTCCATTCTGTCAGTAACATGGATATGTAAGGTCAGCTCTCACAGCTGTGATGGTGGTGTGACAGATGTGCCTGCCATGTTCTCTGCATGCTGCAGGTATCAGAAATACATGAAAACCTGCAGGCTGGGTGTGTTTGGTGTCCTAGGAGACAACAACTTTGTAGAAACTAAAACTGATGTTGCTCTTGGTAAGGGTCAGCTGTTGAAGAAATACTGGTGCTTGCACTGGAAGTGGTGGTGTCCTATTGAGTGTACTGTGAGCAGCTAGGAGGAGTGTGGGAGGAAATAATCAAAGAAGCTTTTCAAGTGTTAAGGCAACATCAGATCAGTGGTCAGGATAAGGGAAACAGTTCGGTAAGGAGTAAAAACTAAGTGGGAGTATTTGTTTTAACCCTCTCTCAGGCCACTGAATTGTGTCTTTAATGGGCAGGTGTCCAGTAACAGAGTCAGTGTATATGGAAAAAGGGGAGCATCTTGTGTTGGACTGATGTGTGTATTTTAGATAATTAATTTGGCACATGCAGAAGATAC
Organism: Merops nubicus; assembly: GCF_000691845.1. Lineage (NCBI taxonomy): Eukaryota > Metazoa > Chordata > Aves > Coraciiformes > Meropidae > Merops > Merops nubicus. The sequence goes on from NW_008600283.1 coordinate 3,776, forward strand.
CTGTTGGGCTGTGAAAAGAAGAAATTAGTATTAGAAGTGTGCTCATTAGAAATTAAAAGTTTAAACTTTTGAAGCTTTTTTTTTTCCTCCTAAAAATGCACTTTGAGTTGGAGGAAGCAGCTCAAAGGCATCTGTTGCTCTTAACAAATGAGCAGATGGAATGGACTCCAGCAGGTACATTCCAGGCATGGTCATCTGCTGATTGATTATAGTTTTCTTAACTACATGCGTCTTTTCCCATTTATTTATACTTTATTGAAGCACTTCCTACTATCTTTGCCCTGCTGTTCACAACCCCACAATTTTTTAACCTTTTAATACAAGGTCTCTTCCAACCTGAAGGATTCTATGATTCTATGGCTCGGGCAAAGGCTGGAATTCGACACAGTTAAAGAAGACTTTGAATAACATCTAGAAAAATGCAGTGGAGCTACAGTAGTGCAGAAAGTGAGGATGTTCAGGTCTGGAGGAATTTGGCCATAAAGAGATGTGCTGCATTCTTTCCAAAGTAGGTGTAATAATTGCCCAAATGAACAGAAGACTTCCTAGCTGATATTAACTCATGAAAGACAAGGACCAAGATTGCTAGTAGTTTATTGGAATATTTATAGCACAACACTGACTGACAGTGGGTAAAACACAGCCCGTGGACATGTGTTCAAGTACCAAAATCACTTGCATACTTCATACTTGTCAAGTTAGTTTGCATAGAATATTTATTAGAAGAGAATTTTTCATTATCTTTGACAAGTCCTTACTTCTAGCCTGTGAGCAATCTTGGGAGTTGTTGGAGGAAGAGTAGCTAATTGAATTGTAATAGAATGACACATTTTTTTCCTCTCCTGCATTTATTTTAGTTAACACTGGTAATACAACACGTCTTCATGTGGGAGATGGGTGTATCAGTTTCCTGCTTTTTAGGGTGATCTGGTAAAGCTAGTATTTGCTACTGGTAATGTACTATCAAACAGAGGAAGCATACATTTGTGGGTAACATGTTGATCTTGATGGTGACCCATGCACAGGTTTTTAAGCTGTGAGTATTAGGTACTAGTACCTGGTGGAATTAGTACTCATGAGTCTGTAAAACTTTCTTTGGCAGGTGTGATTTTTTTTTTTTCAATAATTTGTGTAGGTGTGTTTTTAATAGTTGTGTCACATATATCTATTAAGGTTTTTTTTTTCCACCACATAATTTTCTTTGGACATATAAATGCAGTTTAGTTATTGTTGTTTAAGACCATTCCACCTGAAACATGACACAGATACAGCTGTTGCATTTATTTACATGTGCCTATTTAATACTAGATCATATCTGTAGCAACTAATTGTATTTTGTGTGCCATAATTCAAGGCCTAGCTGTTGCTTTCTAGTCTGTTTGTCACACATAGTGTGCACAGAAACCTGTAATGTATCTAATATCATCTGCCTCTCTTCAGCTGATACATGATGTTCAAATCCCAGTATGTGTGTGAACTGTGAGTAATCTCATGCTTGTATACATATGTAACATTTGGAAGATGTAAAGCATTTGAGCTTCAAAAATAACTATAAAAAGCCATAGGGTTTAGGGCAGCACAGGGGCTCCTTAGAAATTTGTAATTGCTGATAGATAACTATTTAAAAAGAGGTTGGAGCCAGCTGGGGGTCAGCCTCTTCTCCCAAGTAACAAGTGATAGGATAAGAGAAAAGTTGCACCAGAGGAGGTTTCAGTTGGACATTAGGGAATATTTCTTCCCTGAAAGGGTTGTCAAGCACTGTAAGAGCCTGCCCAGGGCAGTGGTGGAGACCCCATCCCTGGAGGGATTTCAAAGCCGTGGAGATGTGGTGCTGAGGGACATGGGTCAGTGGAGACCTTGGCAGTGCTGGGGCAACGCTTGGACTCCATGACCTTCAAGGTCTCTTCCATCCAAGATGCTCCTAGGGTTCCAAGCTGAGAACATTGCTGTGCTTCCATATCTTTGTGTAAATGTCCTGGAAATACTTGAGCTGGTGACATAACCAGTCAGACAAAAAGGTGGGTGATGGGGTTGTAAGTATGCTTAGGTGTTCCCCCCACCCTTTTCTGTCTCAGGAGAGGGGTAGTCACCTGTGTACCCTGTAGCTCTGGGCTTTTTTTCTTTTTTAAATACTAAAAATAAGAAAATAAGGCAAGTCAGTCTCTTTGTAAACTGTGCTTTCTCTCACCCAAAGTTGCAAAATTCCTTGAAGACCACAGTGGTGCCCTAGTGTGTATTCGAAATATGATTTAAAGTGCTACCAGTAAGTACTGACAAACTGGCTGATACAATGCAAGGAAAATGCCTGCTCTGCCAACTTGTAAATACTTTGAGGAGCCTTAAATAAGGCTAGCTTGTTGCTTATGTGAAGTATATGCATACTTCCTTACAGGATGGAGATTTTGATCAGCTTATCAAAAAAGGTAACTCTCAGAAAATCAGGAATGCGGAAGCAAAGCCTTTCTTAGGGACATGTCAGAGAGCAGTTAAGAGGGTACAGTAAGGGAGAAGTTTTGCCTATGGGACCAATGTATCACTGCCATTGCTATTTTTCCAGTGAACCTGGTGTTTTACTACTGCTCTGCAACATGGTATTGATATTCCTGAAATCATCAGATGTGGTTCTCTCATTATTGACAGCATGGAGCCCTTGAAACAATCTGCTGAAGCTATCAGAGAGATTGTAAAGTAATGATTTCTGAATGTGTCTTATCTCTAATGCTTATGAACTTCTGTTGTCCTACTGTGGCAACTGAAATGTCACTTCCATTTGACTGTCTTGTGAATTTCTGTAGTTTGCTACTTTCTACACTATTATTAACATTTTTATGTGTTTTCATTCAGTCTTGTGCACGTGTCCCCACTTACAGTACTAGAACTAAGTAAATCTGTGTTTGACTAAGAATTCCTTTCCCATTTCAGGGAAAGATGAGGTTAAAAGCTGACTGTTCTAAACCTTTGAAATAAGTTTTCTGTTTTCTAGGTTATCTAATATTTTAATTACAATAACTCTGCCATCTAATTAGGTGTAATGTTTGCGTCGAATGCATTGTGTGTGAAA
>NW_008600284.1:0-2363 GCF_000691845.1 Merops nubicus
CAAAATGTGTCTAAAATGGACCCAAAACGAGCCCGAGTGACACAAAATTGTCTAAAATGGACCCAAAATGAGCCTGAGTGAGCTGAAAAGGTCCCAAAATGAGCCCGAGTGACCCAAAATGTGTCTAAAATGGACCCAAAATAAGTCTGAGTGACCCAAAGTGTTCCCAAAACGTGTCTAAAATGGACCCAAAATGAGCCTAAGTGACCCAAAATGCATCTAAAATGGACCCGAAATGAGCCCGAGTGACCCAAAATGCGTCTAAAATGGACCCAAAATGAGCCCGAGTGAGCTAAAATGTGCCTAAAATTTCCCCAAATTGAGCCCGAGTGACCCAAAATGCATCTAAAATGGACCCAAAATGAGCCCTAGTGACCCAAAATGTTCCCAAATTGAGCCCAAGTGACCCAAAATGTGCCTAAAATATCCTAAATTGACACCAAGTGTCCCAAAATGGACCTAAAATGGCCCCAAATTGACCCTAAGCGACCCAAAATATCCCTAAATTGAGGCCAAGTGACCCAAAAAGTTCCCAAATTGAGCCCAAGTGACCCAAAATGTGCCTAAAATATCCTAAATTGACACCAAGTGTCCCAAAATGGACCTAAAATGGCCCCAAATTGACCCTAAGCGACCCAAAATATCCCTAAATTGAGGCCAAGTGACCCAAAAAGTTCCCAAATTGAGCCCAAGTGACCCAAAATGCATCTAAAATGGCCCCAAAATGAGCCCAAGTGACCCAAAATGTTTCCAAAATTGAGCCCAAGTGACCCAAAACGTTCCCAAATTGAGCCCAGTGATCCAAAACACACCTAAAATATCCCAAATTGACCCCAAGTGTCTCAAAATGTTCCCAAACTGAGCCCAAGTGGCCCAAAATGTCCCTAAAATATCCGAAATTTACCCAAAGTGTCCCAAAATGGGCCTAAAATGTCCCTAAATTGACCCCAAGTGATCCAAAATGTCACTAAGTTGACCCCAAGTGACCCAAAAATGTTCCCAAATTGAGCCCAAGTGACCCAAAAGGCACCTAAAATGTCCCCAAATTGACCCCAAATGACCCAAAATGCACCTAAAACGTTCCCAAAGTGACCCAAAATGGGCCTAAAATGACCCCAAATTGACATAAAATGACGCTAAATGTCTCAAACCCAACAGAAATAGCACAAAATTAGGCCTCAAACAGCCCAAACCAACCTGGAAGGGATAAAAAGGGTCCCAAAACAGAGAGAAATGGCCCAAAAATGGTCCAAATACATCAAAATGCCCCAAACCTGACTCTAAATGGCCCAAAATATGCCTAAAATGTCCCAAAACTGACCCTAAATGACCAAAAATGTCCCAAAATTGACCCCAAGAGACCCTGCCTAAAATGTCCCAAAACTGACCCTAAATGACCAAAAATGTCCCAAAATTGACCCCAAGTGACCCTAAATGCCCCAAACACAACAGAAATGGCCCCAAAATGGGCCTGAAACAGCCCAAAACTGACACAAACCAGCCTGGAAGGGATAAAAAGTCCCAAAATCAACAGAAATTACCCAAAACCGGCCTCAAGTAGTCCCGAAACTGATCAAGAGACCCAAAATGCCCTAAACCCAACAAAAATAGTCCAAAAACTGGCTCAAAATGCCCCAAACCCAACAGAAATTGTCCCAAAATGCCCCAAAACTAAGTGAGCCGAAACACTCCAAAAATGGGCCCAAAACACCAAAAACCTGACCCAAAACCACACAAAACGACCTGGAAGGGATGAAAACAGTCCCAAAACTATTGGAATTGGCCCAAAACCCCCCAAAAATAGTCCCAAATTGGCCTAAAAATGCCCCAAAACTGAAATGGGCCCAAAATCCCCCTGGGAAGGGTCAAAAATGACCAGGAATGGGCTGAAATGAGCCCAAAATGCACCAAAAACGGGCCCCAGACCCCCAAAACCTGACCCAAAAAATCCCCAAACCAATCAAAGGGATAAAAATTTCCCAAACCCAACAAAAACGACCCAAAATACCTCAAAATGTCCCTAAATGGGCATAAAATGCCCCAAACCCAACAGAAAGGCCCAAAATGGGCCCGAAAGGCCTCAAACGGCTCCAAAACGCCCCAAAATGGACAGAAATGCCCCAAAAAGGAGCCAAAAACCAGGCCCAAAATAAAACAATGGGCCCAAACTGCCCCAAAACTGCCCCAGAACCAACAGAAATGGCCCAAACTGCCCCAAAACTGCCCCGAAATGCCCCAACCCCCCCTCCCCCGGCAGGGCCCAAACCAGAAAGGGCCCAAAACAGGCTCAAAATACCCCAAAACTGACCCAAAAAGGGCCCAAAATGCCCCGATGGGGGGGGAGGGGGGGAATCCCTCCCCCA
>NW_008600285.1:0-434 GCF_000691845.1 Merops nubicus
GAACCCCCCTTCAATCACGGGGGGACCTATAGGGACCCCCGGGCACCTCTCTGCCTGATCAAACCTAGTCCCAAAGGGACCCTTCCTTCGCTCCCCCATCACAGAGACCCTGACACCCTTCTCCCCAGGGTCACAGCCCCGTGGGGACCCCCCCCCAACACCCCACAGACCTGTCTGAGCAGCGTCAGGAGATCCAGCTCGCCCTTCAGGCTGTAGCCGGGCAGAACGGCGTCGAACTGCTTCAGCCACTCCGAGCTGCTGTCTGGCACCTTCCCGGCCAGCGCCGCCTTCTCCTTGCCACCCAGCACCCCTAGGAGAGACAGAAACAGCCCATCACGGGGCACCCAGCGTGGGGACACGGGGGAGCCCTGCCCGGGGACACAGGGACGAGGAGGATGCTCACCAGCCACATCTGTCTCCACCTTCTTGGCCTC
>NW_008600285.1:585-790 GCF_000691845.1 Merops nubicus
TGGTGTCCCCCCCCCCCCCCCCAGCCCCCTCGCTCCCCTTGGCGGCCGCCGCGGACACCGTCAGCATGACGGAGACCTCGCTGCTCTTGCCCTTCTCCCACGGGGTGCCGGGTCCTGCTGCCCCCACCTTCCCGTGGGGGACCCCGAAAGGCTCCGTGGCCTCGTAGGGCTTCGTGTCGGGGAACACTGTGGTGTGGGGAGAGGC
>NW_008600285.1:894-1691 GCF_000691845.1 Merops nubicus
CGTGAGCGCACCCAGCTGCTCCAGACACGCTGCTGGGAACCTGTCACTGCATGTGGGGCAGGGACTGGGGTGTGGTGATGGGCACAGAGCAACCAGCAGCAACGGGAAGCCCTTGGGGAGGAGCCAATGGACCCCCAGGAACACACCAGCCCTGGCACACAGGGCTCTGCTTGGGTGCAATACATCCCACGGCCCCCTTCCCCTCAGCCCACGCTCCCCAGGGACCCTTCTCCTCCCTCATCACCCCCCTACCAGCCCACACACCCAGGAACCCCCCAATCTACCCAGTTCATACACCATGAAGGGAAGCCCTTGGGGAGGAGCCAATGGACCCCCAGGAACACACCAGCCCTGGCACACAGGGCTCTGCTTGGGTGCAATACATCCCACGGCCCCCTTCCCCTCAGCCCACGCTCCCCAGGGACCCTTCTCCTCCCTCATCACCCCCCTACCAGCCCACACACCCAGGAACCCCCCAATCTACCCAGTTCATACACCATGAAGACCCCTCCCTACCCAATTTACATACCCATCAGCCCCTCTCCTGCCCTCTCTTACCCCTAACCCCACCTATACACCCCACAGAACCCCCTCCTGTCCTTCCTCACCCCTGGATTCATCCACACCCGGCCCCCAAGCCCACCTGGGATACTGGCCCGGGGGATGATGGGGATGATGGGGGACAGAACTCGCTCCTCCAGCTCGGGCTTGGCCTCGCTGAGCAGGGGGAAGCGGAGCAGCTCCTCGCCCAGGACGCTCTCGGGGGACGAAGCGGGGACGATGCTGTCGGGGGAGTC
>NW_008600286.1:0-1191 GCF_000691845.1 Merops nubicus
CAAATGCAGGACTTTACACTTGCCTTTTTTGCTTTTCATTAAATTTCTCCCTGCCCAGCTCTCCAGCTTGTCCAGGTCCCTCTGGATAGCTGCACAGCCTTCTGGTGTGTCAGCCACTCCTCCCCGTCAGCAAACTTGATGAGGTACACTCCAGCCCTTCATCCAGGTCATTGATGAATATATTGAATAATGCTGGGCCCAGTACTGACCCCTGGAGGACACCACTAGACACAAGCCTCCAACTAGACTCTGCCCCACCAGCCACGACCCTCTGAGCTCTGTTGTTTAACCAGTTTTCAACCAATCTCACGGTCAGTTCATCCAATCCATACTTCCTGAGCTTCATAACTAGGATATTGTGGGAGACAGTGTCAAAAGCCTTGCTGATGTCAAGGTAAACCACATCCACTGCTCTCCCTTCATCTATCCAACTAGTCACGCTATCACAGAAGTCTATCAAATTAGTCAAACACGATTTTCTCTTTGTGAATCCATGCTGACTACTTCTGACAACTTTTTTTTTCTCCATGTGCCTAGAGATGGCCTCCAGCAGGCGTTGTTCCATCACCTTTCCAGGTATGGAGGTTAGGCTGACCGGTCTGTAATTTCCCAGGTCTTCTCTCTTGCCTTTTTTGAAGACTGGAGTGACATTGGCTTTTCTCCAGTCCTCAGGCACTTCTTCTGATCTCCATGATTTTTAAAAAATGATAGAGAGTGGCACAGCAACAACATTGAACCCTGTACATTGCAATTCTGTCTAAACAAACTCTTTTGAAAAACTTTCTGGCCCATGGACTGCCTTTAATCAGATTCTCTTTAACCAGTGTACTAACCTTAATCAGTAGCATATTGTTTTAAAGCAGAATGTTTAGCCTATACTTAAGGCTATAACAAACAGTTTGTGTAGACATTTATGTACTGAGCATGCACTGAAAGCTGTTAACAGAAAGAGTTCATCCAAGGGACAAGTGATGAAGACTATGGAACGACCCCCTGGAGGAAATAATTAACCATCAGAGCGACTGCTGAAATAAGGTTAGGACGCTGGTGGGCAGCAGTGACCGAGAAATCACAAGCTGACACAGAGGCAGAGATATTATAATGAGTTGAACTTTCTGGGAATTGTCATGAATATGTATGTGTCACTTGCATAAAAGTTTAGCATTCAACTGATATGGGGTAAGAATAGTA
>NW_008600287.1:0-5324 GCF_000691845.1 Merops nubicus
ATAAGAAAGCAGGGGAGGGGCTATTCATGAGGGTTTGTAGTGACAGCACGAGGGGTAATGGCTTTAAGCTAGGAAAGGGTAGATTTAGGTTAGATGTTAGGAAAAAGTTCTTCAATATGAGGGTGATAGACTACTGGAATAGGTTGCCCAGACAGGTGGTGGAGGCCCCATCCCTGGGGATATTCAAGATCAGGCTGGATGAAGCTCTCAGTAGCTTGGTCTAGTTGGAGATGTCCCTGCTTGTGGTGGGGGGTTAGACTAGATGACCTTTGGAGGTCCCTTCCAGCCCAGACGTTCTGTGATTATATATAAAATAAGAGAGAATAAAACAATACTAATTTGCAATTCATTCCTTGAGTTAGTCTCATATAATGGTTAGCAATACAGTGAAATATTACACAAAGCAAAAAGAGTAGAACTAAGAATAAAACAAGTATATGCTAACATGCCCATGAGCATGTTATGTTATTTCCCTACTGAATATCAAGCTTACTTACTTCACCAGTAAGTCTTTGTGCTTCTTTTCTTGCAAGGTCTTTATTCAGTAATTTAATGAGGTAATCTGCACGGGTTTGTAACTGCTTGGCCTGGGGTTTCTTATCTGGATCATCAGGTAAAATCTGAGGAGAGCAATGGCATTATCAACTACAAGCACACAATATCAAATTAGGAAGCTGCTAGTCCGGAGCACTGGGAATAGATAAAGCTGAATTAAAAAAAAATTAAAAACCCAATCCGCTCCAACTATACCTGACCAATATGCCAGCATGCTTCAAGGAATTTTCCCCCAACCACTCAACTAATGCAGTCTTAGAAATGGTCTCACAAAATTTACAGTAAACTCAAGAAACTAGTCTCAGATTTCTGTTTCCACTCTCATAGTTTATCTAAAAAATTCAGAGCTCCTGTACCACTCTCATCCACAGATGTAGTTCTGCCTTGTGCTTCTAAATGCATTAACTCATTACCACAGGATATTTCAGAAGCCAAAAGTATAAATGAGTAGTTTCATAAAACAAGCAAATTAATGGAAGGCAGGGGCAGGCTATCATCAAACAGATTTGTATACAACCTTGGCTCCTCAAATCATTGAGTATGATTCACTTCAATCTTTCCCCAAATGTCTCTCACTACTTCTAAGGAGCCATCACACTACTTCTAATCTGATGAGTATACCTATTCTCATGTTGTGAATGAAAGAGTTTCAAGTAAAAAGAACAGGGACAGGAAAACCAAACCAAAACCACCTTCCCTCCAAAAGATCAAGAATAAAATTAACACAATTAGAGCATTTAAACTAAGGAAGCAAAAGATGGAAGAGAAAGAATTCAAGTGACAGAGATCCAAATACATAGAAATACAGAAACATAGCAGACTCTAAGAAGGTATGCTTCAATTGAATACACAAAATCTTGAAACCTAATAACTTACCAGAAGGATACAAAGGAGTACAACTGACCTAACTTCTGTGCAATTTCAGTTATAATAAAAATAAGCTCTTTCAGTAACTGTTCTTATTAGCATTATTACCTAAACAAAAGAAGTCCTCGATGAAATTTTGTAGATGACATACCTTTTGTGTCAAACTGAGATCAGGATCCATTTTTATCATTTCCCAGCTGCCATAGCCATATTCATAGATACCTATTAACAGATTGGAATCATCTTCCTTACCCCACTCTATATCAAAATGAGCTGCCTTGGTGTGGCATGGGATGACATATCTAGTAGAAATAAATCAGAAATATAAATAAGTGATCTTTTCAAACTTAGCAAGGGAGAGGGGAACATGCCACACATTACTAAGATCCTGGTATATTTAGGTGAGCAATCCAGATATCTATCAAGTTTTCTTACAATTTCTATAAAATATTTATTAAAATCAGTATTGAAACACATTTTAAAGGAGATAAAGATTAAGATATAAAGAACAACAGACATCTATCTGTGGCCATGGACTGAGTCAGAACTGACTAACCATGAAGATAAGCTTAAAATATTACTCAAGTGTAACTGCTAACTGGATAAACAGATAGTTTAGGGACTATGATACATAAAGATAGCAAGCTAAAAATTTCAGCAAGCTAAACAAACACCAACAATTACCATCTGCTCCACTTTGACAAATATTGCTTTCTCTCAGGCAGAGGTGACACAAAGCAGCTCCTCAACAAGCCTAATTTATAGCCTGGAATAATTAAGAGTAATTAAACACAGTCCCCAATGAATACAGTTCAGAAGCCAAAGCAAATATTGGCTTCTAAGGAGAGGGAAGAAAGAATAAAGAAAGGATGTGGAGCAGATTTCTGCTGCCAGTTCTTAGAGAATAGAATTTTTTAGGGAATGGAGTGACACTGGTGTCCCAGTGTGCTTAGAGTCTGGATTGCTTAAATATATGCATAAAAGCCTTGAATAACTTTCTACATTATGGCTTCCTTTAGGAAAAGAAAAAAAATACCTTTTCCTTTCCTCTGGATCTGAAGGAATGGATTTGTGCAACGGTGCCAACTCTTCCTCATGAGAGATCACTAGCTTTGCATTCACCTGCACTCCTGATACTCGGAATGTTGGGCCTTTAACTTTCCCAAGTCTACCTCCTTAAAATAAAGGACCAAATTATTAAAACATTTAGCCTTTATATATATCTTAGACAAACATAAAGAAAAACCAAAGTCTTATGCTATAGCAGCAAACATTCAATTATAGTAAGTTATTTTTTCTTAACCAAACACTTAAACTCCAGAATCTCAAGATCTTCCAGATAATAATAGCAGATTATTTTTAAATTTCACAGCAAAGCAAAAAACATGCTACATTCTACTGCAACAACTTACTCAGGGAAAAGGGGGAAAAAAACAACCTCCAAAAGTCTTTTTACTATAATCCTTTTTTCTAAACCACCTAGCATGCTAATATTTTGTTAACGTTTTCCCCTAACACAATTGTTTTGTTATAATCAGTGCAAGAATTATTCAGATCTCTTGACACTTTTTATTCTCTCCCACACACACAAACACAATTTACCTGCTCTTTCTTGACCAAAGGAATTGTCCTTTAAAGCCTTAATACATCCATTATGTACAAGTTCTCCCAGACGTCTAAGGTCCATCCAGATTTATCAACTAGCTCAGCATCTCTAGCTATAGCATCTAACCCGTAAGAAAACAAATATGTTTTTGTTTTTACAGCTCAAAGCTTCAGTATTATGAATGACTCCTCCAGATTTTGAAACTGGAGAATTGATCATGGAAGTTATAATTCATCCATGTTGCTATGCTGCATACAATTTTGATCCATACAGTTAAAAGCAGCTATAGAAAAGAATTTAAAAACTATAAAAAAGGGTGTCTCACATAGAGGACAATACAACAGGAACTATAAAGGATCCTAACTATACAGTTTTGAGTTATGTAACGACACATTCTTTTAGATAGAAAAGGAGTTCTATATCAGATCATATAGTTTATAAATATTATCAAAGAAGATGAAGGTGGGAAATTATTCTCAAAATACAGAGTAATACAGAAAGCTTAAAAAAACTGACAGTGAGAAAAGTGTTAAACTGGCAGTTAGTCTGTTGAAAGCCTATGGCTTTATCCACTATCAAACAATTGAAACTGAACAATTGTCACTAATGCAGATTAAATAAGACAGTAGGTAAAGTATAAAGAAAAACAAGCAGTCTTGCAAAATGTAAAGATTTGTTGGACTGGCTGTCGACACACACACCATATATGAAGAAAGGACAGAAAGATTAATTTAAATTCATGTTATAGTCAAGGCAAAAGATTAAGTACACTATTTTCTCTTCAACCTAATCTTTCTTGGTGTACTGTTCTAATTTTAATGAAAAAAAGGTTCCAAGTTGCTATACAAATATAAACAAATAAGCTTACCTTTCAAGTGGGCCACCAAATTTCTTGTAACTCTTGATAAACCTAGTACAGAAAATAATTTTGCAGTTTAAAAACATATGCTTTACAAATGCATTTTTAAAACCAGTGTAGTTAAGTCTTAGTACAAGGCTATGTGGACAATGCAAAGACAATAAGAACTAGGGAGACTAGAGAGACTAGGACAGCTTAGTACATCAAGATAACCCACATTTAAAGCCACAGTTCTATTTGGTTTAATGACTGATGTAAATAAATCAATAAAAGATAAAATTTATTTTTAAAATTGCTTTATTAATAAGTTTCACAAGACAAAAGATTCAGCAATATGTCTAATCATAAAAATCATATGTGGATTTATAGTAAATACACAACTGAGACATTTTATTACTCCACTCATAATAAAGAGGTGCTAGCTGCAATTTTAAGGTGATTTTAAGACTTCAGAAAACATAACATGAAAAATCAAGGAATGCAAGCACAAGAATATTCTTGCCAAAAGCAGAAAATCATTATATGTTAGATGAAATGAAATGAAATGAAATGAAATGAAATGAAATGAAATGGAAGCAAGTGTCTTTAAGGTTACTTATATTAAAACAAAACCTATTTCATAAGCTTTACAGTATTTTAGAAAAACTTCAATACTTAAGTTACAGAGGCAAAGTAGCATTTCACAAAACAATCAAAGTAAAGCAAAAAAAAGTCTACTTCTACCAAATAAGCAGTTTTAGCACCAAATATTGATGGGACCAGCTGTGCAGATTCACTTATGTACTGGTTTTCACGGAGAGAAAATTAATTTCCTTCGGAGCATCATACCTACCAGTACATTTTGGATTTGTGCTGGAAATGGTGTTGATACAGGGATGTTATAGTCACCGTTGAGCAGTGTTTACACAGAGTCAAGGACTTTACTGCTTCTCACATCACCCCACCGGTGAGTAGTATAGAGGTGCACAAGTTGGGAGGGGACACAGACAGGACAGCTGACCCCAACTTTTCAAAGGGATATTCCAGACCATATGGCATCATACTCATCAATAAAAGCTGAAGTACAAAGGAAGAAGGGGGGATGTTTGGAGTGATGGTGTTTGTCTTCCAAAGTCACCATTACATGTGATGGAGCTGTACTGCCCTGGAGACGTGTCCTGGTTTGGGGTAGAACAGAACTAATTCTGTTCAATGATTTTCAGCTTTCCAGCAAAAGCTCTTCTAATTAACTGCACTGTCTGAAGTTAACAGCATATTTTCGCAGACAGCCTGCTTCTAGCAGTGATAACACTCCATGTTTAGGGTTACTACCAGGGATTGGTATGCAGACCAAGGTCACTGCTAAAGCTCGTGTACCACACTGAGGGGGGGCAGAAAGTGAAAGCTGCACCTGCAGGGAGAAGTGGATGAGATAAGTGACCCTAAAATTGACCACTG